>NC_079420.1:1786788-1884288 GCF_026213295.1 Gadus chalcogrammus
CCACACAAAACTGCACGATGCACACATGCACGCACAACCAGGCACGAACACACACGCAACCATATATCATGCTTATTTATTTTCGATGAGGTTTATTTATAAAGCTACAGAACTCATGCTGTCTGTGCCCTCACCCACCCCCCACCCCCCACCCCCCAACCCGACATCGCTTCCTAATGAAATCTTTGTTTCTTTTTTTGAACTGGAACATCTGTGCTTCTCTTGCAATGGCAACAGGGGGTGTACTAATGCCAGGCTAGAGCGGGGTAGCCTTAGCTTTAGCCCTCCTGGGTCATCCCATCCTCCAAGTGATCCAATCCAAACCAGACAGTCAGAGAGGTGATGGCATCAGGAGCCAGCGTGATATGACTCTGTGACTTATAGAGCTCTCCCCCCTCTCTCACCCTATCTTTCTATCCCTCCCTATCTTCTCTCACTCTTTCCTTCTTTCTCTCTAATTTTCTCTCTCTCATCTCTGCCTCTCTCCCTCTCTCCGTCTCTACCACTCCCTCTCTCCCTCTCCCTCTCTCTCTCTCTCTCTCTCTCTCTCTCTCTCTCTCTCTCTCTCTCTCCCTCTCTCTCTCTCTCTCTCTCTCTCTCTCTCTCTCCCTCTCTCTCCTTCTGATTCAGGCTGAGCTCGAGTTTATCCAAAGTTCGTGGTGGCTTAGATCGCACGGTTGCCCTCGACAACACCGCCAGCCAACCAGAGGAAGGCGAGGCGCGGAGGACCCCGGCGCCCGGTGAGGCCCCGGTGAGGCTGTCCGAAGCGGCGCCTGAACAGAACGACCGCGTCCCCGAGGGAGGCCCGGGGACCCCAAGGCGGGGTCCCCGGGCCCGTCGCCATGCCAACCACGCGGTGGGGAGGAGCCACGTGCATCTGATGAGGGTCGGCTGTGTCCTGGGCACCTGTCAGGTCCAGAACCTCAGCCATCGGCTCCATCAGCTGATTGGACGGAGGGGGAGAGAAGACTCCTCCCCCATCAACCCACGTAGCCCGCACAGCTACGGATAGCCGCGCGCTCATAGCGGCGCCACCGCCGCCACGGAGGACCTTCCAAGGCCAAACCTTTAGCCAGACTCCGGTAGATCATTCGTCCTTTTATCCAAAGCAACCGTTTTCTAGAGACACAGGTCCTTTAGGCGTGGGCGGCGGTGGAGGCCTGAAGATAGACTTCGGACAACCCGGTGACATGTCCGCGTGAAGGCTCGCGTCTGTGACGGTTAATGCAGGCAATAAATTCTACGTGTCCCACTTTGATGTGGGACCTGATAGTCCATGGATTAATCGTACCTAATAAGTCCACTCTAATTTATTAGTACGTCCCATTTACAATCACATTGAGAGTCTTTACTTGTGTCTTTACACACATTCATTTTAATTAAGCAACCACCTAAACCCGCAACCTTGGAATAGGCCAAGAAAAAAAACAGAAAGACCCCATGGGAAAAGACACGTCAGAACATTGCTAGTTTGTCGTCCTTTATTTTTTTAATGCTAAACTTAAAAAAAAAAAAAAAAAAACTATGGATCAGTGTCACTGTGCACCATGACCTCCAGACCGAGGATTAATGTTTGTGCAGTTTCACAAATCAGTTAATGATCAAAAGTCCGTCAGGCGAACTCAAAACCCCGAGAACCAAGGCGTTTCGCTTTATTCCGCCTCATATTTGTTTAGACCAACATGTTGCCTTGAGGCGGGATTCTGTAAGCGCTTAATTGCCTCATAAGCGACGACAAAACACGACCAGAACTAGTCAACTTTTTGCCAGCTGGAGGAAAAGGTAACACTGTGTCAGGACGACGACAATCTTAGGACAACTTTTAGGTTTTCACGTCGACGCCATGTTGACCGGCCACTGTAGAAATGCACAAAAAGCCTCATCTTCTTCCCCGACAAGTCATGCTATAAAACAATAGGACTTCTGGATCCCAGAGTACTACTAATCAGGGCCTTATCAACTCATTCTGCTCTCCACATAAGTAGCTTTTCAACAGAACTTTACAACCAAAGCCTTTAACCGCTTTCCCTAAAACCCTTTAGAGATTAACCCGAATAACCACTAACCTTAAGCCTAACCTAATCTTCTTTTTTAAAAGCTGATAAACAAACCCTTTAGAGATCAACCCGAATAACCACTAACCTTTAGCCTAACCTAATCTTCTTTTTTAAAAGCTGATAAACAAACCCTTTAGAGATCAACCCGAATAACCACTAACCTTAAACCTAATCTAATCTTCTTGTTTAAAAGCTGATAAACAATCGACAGCCTTCCATACATACATATATATATATATATATATATATATATACATACATAGATACACAACACATTTTATATATATATACTGTGTTGTGTTTCTATGCATGTATATATGTATATTTAAATTGACAATGCCTTTGGTTACTTTTCGTTCACCACTCCATTCTTCAACTGTTAGGTTATGTCCATGGGGACGAGGTAGTCACATTACGGATGATTTCATTAAACATCACAGCGTGTAATGATTGTAAGTATTATGTCCCTTCTCTTGTCCTCCGGACCATTTGTCCATGGTTGTTCTAAAAGGTCAAGTGTTATTGGGAACACAAAAAGCACTTTATCATCTGTTCCTTTCAGTGAGACTCGAAATTGTAAAGAAATTTTATTTAACGTTAAATTAACACTGCCATCTTGCTGTAAATATTTAGTGTTGCTCAAGCTGTCCATATATAACTATTTTAAAGATTAAAGCCTTCTAAACAAAACATCTCTTGCTTGTATCGTAATCTTTTGTTGTCTAATAAAGCTTGTATCAAAGTATCAATCAAAGGCTGGTATGCATTTTATTGTCCAAAATGAGTTAGTAGTCCGTGTGGTCGGCAGTTTATGAGGGGAAAGGTGTTGTTCGATCACAAATGGTAATCATTGCTGGCCTGAACTATTTTGCCACATACGCACATGCACACATGACATGCCAGAAGCATACATTTCACCTTTATGCTAGATTTAATCTATTTTTCAATTTAAATAATATATAACTTAATGCACATTTTTAACTACTTTTTAACCCTAATTTGAATCTAATCTAAAATACATGCAATTAACATAAAAAATATAAGCGTCGTTCAAAATAGGTTAAATATTAAACCTTAGCATTCCAGTAAATGTTTCGCAAGCGAAACCGCCCACTCTGGACTAGAAAACAAATGAGCAAAACACTATTGAACTACACAACAACACACATTTAACTATATAATGACACACTACTAAACTTCATAACACACAACTGAACAACCCAACAACACAATACTGAATTACACAACCACACACTACTGACCTACACTCCTGAATAAAATAAGTGTCCAACTAAGTAGGGAATCGTTCTCTCCAACCGGACTTTGTAACTGCATCTCTAAGACCACCCCCAAACACGACCAATCACACGCATGGGACAGGTACACCCAAACAAGGTGTTTGAGTGTGTGTGTGTGTGTGTGTGTGTGTGTGTGTGTGTGTGTGTGTGTGTGTGTGTGTGTGTGTGTGTGTGTGTGTGTGTGTGTGTGTGTGCGTGTGCAAGGGAGTGGGTTTATGATCTGATATTTGTGGAATTAGATGTGTGTGTGTTTGTTTGTGTGTTTCTGTTAAGATTCTGTGAATTTAAGTGGGAGAGGGGCTTGTTTGTCGAGTCTACACAAACTAGCAGCAGGAGCTGCAGTGTATACGTATATAAGGGCTCAGAGTGTAGCAGACCACAAACGCCCTGACACCAATCTGCTGCTGACCAGACCCCAGACACTGAAGATGAGAGTGGTGAACTTGGTATGTCCTGTATATCGCTGTGTTAACAAACTACAGCTATTGGAATATGTACATTTCGGTGGATAACAATTATTACTACTACTTATCTGACAAACAGGATAATCTTTTCTGCGTCTATGTGTACAATAATGTCCCCAACTGTAACTGTTTATTGTTTAATAACTAATGGTTGGTGTGGGAGGATATGGGTGGTCTTGGTGTGAGCTTTTGTCTGTCTGTATGTTTGTAATGTATGTTTTCTTTTTTGTGAATTCCTCTCGAAAACAAGATGATTCATCTCAAGGGGTTTTCTCTGAATAAAATTGAAATTGAAATCACATATGCAAATATTAATTTAATGTGTGTGCGTGTACATCTACAGGGTCCTGACCCATCTTTGGTGTATCGACCAGAAATTTTGGAAAAGCAGTACAAGGATAAAGAGGATTACAGAAACTTTGAGGTAATGCCTTAATAACTGTCTTCATTCAAACTGTGCACTAAATGATGGTTTAGCTGTTTTCTGTTCATGACTTATGTGACTTTTGTGTGTTTTAGAATGGAGGTCTTTTCGATCGAGTCTTCCACACATACAAGATAATGCACAGCATCCAGACTCTGGACTTTGTCAAACTAAAGGTGAACGGTCAAAACAAATGCATACATGCTCGCACACACACACACACACACACACTCACACGCACACACACACAAACACACACATACGCACACACACACACACAAACACACATACACACGCACTCACACAAACAAGCACACACACACACACACGCACACGCACTCACACGTGCACACGCACACACACACACACACACACACACACACACCAAGGGTCGCAGTCCACTCTCAATATTTTAGAAGGGCCAATTGAAGAAAAAGTACCAATACCAGGCTTGCCTTTGTGGAGGAACTTTAGGATGTTCTGGACTGACAGCAGTGATTGCATTGGCGTTAGCCTGCCTTCTGGGCCACGGCTCTGACTGTATCTCTATGATGACGTACCGCTGGGCGCCCACCTGACCCTCCTATAGCACTCCGAGTGGTCCCACTGCAGCCACTCCCAGATGGGGGTGATGGAGGCAGTCATGTCCCTGGACCAGCTGGTGGATGAGTCAGATCCCGACGCAGACTTCCCCAACTCCTTCCATGCCTTCCAAACAGCCGAGGGAATCCGGAGGGAACACCCGGATAATGGTACAATGGTCTCACGAGCAAGAGAGAGGGGGGGAGAGGAGAGGGAGAGAGAGAGAGAGAGAGAGAGCGAGAGAGAGAGAGCGAGAGAGAGAGAGAGCGAGAGAGCGAGAGAAAGACAGGGACAGAGACAGAGATTGAGTTTGTCAGGGGGACTTTTACCCAAAAATAATATTCGAAGTTTGTTTGTTTCGAATATTTATTAATAATATTTTTACCATTAAATGCCTTCAGTAAGACCTATATGGTATAAAACGCAAGATGTATATGTTTTGTCCACCAGAGGGCAGTATATCAGTCAACGTCACATTGCAGCTTGCCGGGATGTAGTGTAGACAGGTGGGCTCTCAAGTTGCTGGTTGCCCCGTGGTATGAGGGTTTGGTCCTACATATTCTACATATTACTTTATCCTTACCGGTTATTTCCCCCTGTATTTTTTCGAACCCAAAGTAGCGCCACACTTTTCTTCCGAAATTGGTCAGGAGTGTAAATTTCGATATCTTCCTCGGGCGTTGTTGTCGGTGTTGACGCGGCCATTTTTTTTGTTATAAAATACAAATTTGGCGCAAACCAGGACGCAACGCCCCCTACCGGAGCCCAGATGACAGATAATAGCCCTGCTAATGAGCTCGCGATTCACAACTTCACCAGGCGTGAAAAAGCCTCGGAATCTGAATTGAAAACAACGTTCAAGCAAAGACATTTACAAAAAATAATGCCCATAACAGGTTCGAATGTCAAGGGCTGCCTTAAATTCGTGCGAATATAGATTTTTTCTTTGATATTCGAATAATGAAGTTCGGAGTTAAAGCCCTAGTAAGAATCAGGGGGAACTCAATGAACACCTCGCTATCAGAACACCTCGCTGCACCCAGACCATAAGGTACAAGTTCAGTTCATCCATTGATTGTGTTGTTCTCTGTCATCCTTCAGGCTGGTTCCAGCTGGTGGGGCTCATCCACGACATCGGGAAAATCATGGCTCTTTGGGGAGAGCCCCAGGTACGAGTTTCACTGGCATTTGTAATATTATAAGTATGTTTGACTGGTCTCTATGGTGACTGGTCTCCATGGTGACTGTCTGTTGGTGACTAGTCTCCAGACTGACCGGTCTCCATGGCGACTAGTCTGCAGACTGACCGGGTTTTGACGTTGTAATTCAGTGGGCTGTGGTCGGAGACACCTTCCCTGTTGGCTGTCGGTTCCAGAACTCCATAGTGTTCAGGGAAAACAGTTTCCAGGACAACCCAAACACCTCTGACCCCGTGTACAGGTAGGGTGTCCCACATCTTGGGTAACATTATTTATTACAGCGTTACCGATATGCTAAAATACTTAGAGGCCTACCTCACTCACCATACACAGATATCAAAAACCTTTTTCAATTAACTTTCTAAATGTCTTCTCTAGTACTGAATGTGGAATCTACACAAACAACTGTGGGCTGGAAAAAGTCAACATGTCTTGGGGTCATGATGGTAGGAACCTGATAAGATGTGAAGGACAGGATGTACTGTAGATAAACACATAAGGACGCCTGAAACATCTGGCAGGACACGTACAAACCCCCTCCCCCGTATCAGATAACTTTATTGATTGTCCTCGTTGTAAATATGTTGCTTTACCTTGTCAATTAAATCCATTCACCTCTCATTCTATTTTTACTTTCTATTGTACTACACGTACATGTAGCATGTGAAACTCATTGTAACTTTAAATAAACCTTTTTAGTACTTTTGTGCTTCTAAACAAAACCCTGTTAGGAAGGTTGTTCTGCATTAGACAGATCTTCTTTCTCTTCTCTTACAGAGTATCTGTACAGAGTGATGAAGTATAATGAATGCTCTATCCCAGAGGAGGTAAGAGAATACGGGGTATCAGGAATCGCAATATCGGCGAGGAGTCATAAGTCCCTGATGATCGAGTGTAGAGTATCAAACTATAGAAGGTGAAGAAAGCAGAGAGAAGTTAAAGGGATTTGGAGTTCATGCTGTGCATCAGATCCCACCTTTTTTCTTCAGTAAAGGAACCACTTTAAAGTGGTTCTGCAGTAGGCCTATGACATATCTCAAAGAGAATGTGATGTGCAAAAAAATGAAACTTTAATGAGTATGTATGTAAAAATACCAGTGGGGATAAATAACCATTGTTATTTCGTTCTGAAGGGCTTGTATATGATCCGCTTCCACTCGTTCTACCCCTGGCACTCCAATGGCGACTACATGCATCTCTGCAATGAGAAGGATCTGCGCATGCTCCCCTGGGTTCAGGAGTTCAAGTACGTATATTTCTCACACACGTCACGCGCAAACACCCCCTCTCCACGCTTGCTTTTTCATCAATGAACTCTTGTCTTGTTTCCAGCAAATTCGACCTGTACACAAAGACCGCTGACCTGCCCGACGTCGAAGCCCTGAAACCGTACTACCAGTCCCTTATCGACAAGTACTGCCCTGGAATCCTTAAGTGGTGACCGGGAACACGGACCGACCCGGGCCAGACCTGGCCTCCACCCTCCGGGATCGATGAAATATATACATTTTTATATACACTCATATATACAGAATATACATATATATACTCATACATTGAGAGGAATTTGATGTACAGAGTATTTTTGCTTTATAATTTTATTTAACCTTTTTATATCCGATTCACTGAAGAGAAAGTGCACCACTGATATAGGTCCCTTTGTTTTCTCTAAACTCATAACTCATAGCTATGAATGGCATGCCTATTTCAAATATTGTCTCTTCAAATAAACAATGTTATTCTCATTTTATTCTGAATTCTACAAAAACATTTATTGTACATATGAATTATAGTAACAAGACATATTTTTGGCGAAAGTGCAGTGTAGTTCTAAAGTCTATATAATGTAAATACCTCAGACATGAGCCACATTAAGTAAAATATTTCAGATGAAGAAAACGTGTGGTCATACACCCATTACAGTCAATAAAACACAACCTGAAAACATGTGTGACAGCACCTAATTTACAAACTGCATTGATATCTGATTAAACGTGTGAAAACACTCGCATTGCATCTCTCTTGGTATCTGGGTACAGACAGCATCTTCAAACCATTTGATTAGGTAGCAGCTCTCGGGTTCTTGGTGGGACAAACGATATACTTTGAATGGAAGGGTTCCGGTGCACTGCTGCAAGGCGTTGCAGTTAAAGCAGCTGACCACCCAAAAAAATACAAATGACATTTAAGACCTCGTTGGCTATTCTGGGAGTCCACTGTCAAGGCCATGACGAAGGGAATAATCGACTTTATTTGCGCTTCCTCATGCCAGAAGCATCCGTTTTTCTTGGGACATCTGCACGCTCGTCTTCTTCCTCTTCCTCCTCCTCTGCCTGCTCTTCATCCCCAGGGTCATTCTTATCTTCATCTTCACTTTCCTCTGGTTTTACTTTGCAAACCTCCTCCTCGTCCTCCTCCTCCTCCTGCTCTTCGTCCCCAGGGTCATTCTTATCTTCATCTTCACTTTCCTCTGGTTTGACTTTGTAAACCTCCCCCTCCCCCTCCTCCTCCTCACTCTTCCCGCCCTCTTCTGAGGGCGTCTCTGCCCCCGGGGTGGCGTCCTGGCCCGTCCCGTTGGACCCCCCCTGCCGGGCTGCCCCTGGGCGGGCCGGCCTGGGGGGGGGGGTCCGTGTGAGGCAGAGGCACAGCACCGCACTGCCCGCCATCAGGCTCCAGATGAGCGCCGGCGCCGACTGGCCCTTCACCTGCGAGCGCAGCCATTGGACGGCGCGCGGGACCGTGGCGTTGGACGGGCGGCGGGGAGACGACTTGTCCTGCAGCCGCCAGGTGGGATTAGATTGTGAATGAATGAGTGAATGAGTGAGTGAATGCCCATTACCAGCCGAACATTTGCAGAGGGACAAAATTACAAAGTTTTGGAACACAAATAACAAATGTGTCAACTGAATAAAGTGCATAAAGTGGGTCTTGATATACGAGCTCGGTAATGGAAGCCTCGTTGACAGTCGGTATCTGTAGATCAGGCCGGCCTTCAGCCCGTTGAAAGCCACTCCCAGAAGTAGAAGAGATTATACGACCAATCAGCGCTAGTGGGAGGGGTTTTTAGTTCATGGGGTACCAGGTGCGCCCCAGTCTGCAGAATGGGGCAGCACCCATGAGGACGAGCTTCAACGGCCAATTATAGGCCAAACAATGTTTCACAAGGATGGACAAGCCTTTGTCCTTTTTTTTTTTTTTTTTGTCGCTGGTTTACTTTCAGCCAGAGTGAGTAACAGCGAAGAGAGCAAGAATTTAACTTGGTTATTTTAATGTGATTCGCTAGATTGGCCCGATGTCTTTGAACAACGTCAGGCCATATGTGGAAATACATATTTCCGCCAATCCCGGATTGATGCAAAAAGCCAACTTGAATATCTAGATTGTATCAGTTGGCTAGGATAATGTGCAATGTTATGTGTTCTTAGAGAGGGTCGTTCTCCAATTGAAAGCATCTTTATATCATGGCATATCTTCCCAGAATCCCTCCGTGGTCCATACCTTGAGCCCATGCTGGTAGAGCATGTTCTCCAGGAACGGGTCTCCGAGGTAAACAGTGGGGTAGAACTCCTCCACGTACACCCTCCTCCACCAACGCTCTGGGTACGACCTGCACGCGCACGCACACACGCACACACACACACAATCAGAACCCTGCTCTAAAGCCTTGCATCACAACCCTTCACTATAACCCTGTATCACAAGAACAACAGAACCGTGCAACAGAAGGTTATCAGTAATTAAAATGTCATGAAAACCTGTTTTATTCACATTTTTCATAAAAAATGTAATGGTTCCAACAAAAGAAAAAATAATTTCACTCCACAGTGGAGTGAAAGGGTGCAGGAGGAAGGGGAGACGCACCCGCCCTCCTTGGGCTCGGTGAACCAGTACTTGTAGAGGTGCGCCCGTACGAAGGCGGGCGGCTGCGCGTGGAAGGGATAGCGGGACGCGTCGGCCTGGAGCAGCTCCACCACTGCAGAGGGGACACAGAGCGGTCTGAGAGCCGGGCGTCAGCCGCACGCCGCCTCCACCAGGGGGCGCACTCCGACCCCACCCGGCTCGCCCACAGCCATCGCAGAATGTACCGCTATGCACACACGCGTCATCTAACGGGAATTATTATTGGGCGAGGCTATTTGCATGCCCTGGGACAATCATCAGTACATGGTGTTTGTACCCTGGTGCCATTAACAGTACATGCACACAGAAATGTGTTCCATTAATGAATCGCAAAGGTTTTCTTTAGCCCAGCGGTGTGGCCACGGCTATTCCTACCAGGGGCACGAATAGACACTCCCGATTATTCTTTCTTTATGCATGCTCTAGCTTAATGACCTGTCGTATGGAACCGTCCATTACGACACGGAGGTGTAATAGACCTCTGAAGAATAAGTGCAGGCTCCATCTAGTTTCCACTGGGTTAAAGCAGCATTAATAATCGTTTACTACTTTAACGGCCTCGGAGGCGGGGCTTATCCTAGACTATGGAACGCCCTCCCTGACCACCTGAGGGCTCCACAGACTACAGCTCTTTTTAAACGGAACCTCAAAACCCATCTCTTTAAAAGAGCATTTAGCTAAACTTTCTTTGAGGTTCCCCTTTTAATAGTTTTTTTTTTTTTTTTTTTTCTCTGAAGCACTGAGATTCTTGAATATAAAGTGCATTATAAATAAAATGTATTATTATTATTATTATTATTATTATCCTCCAGAGGTCACGGTTCTACCGATCTGATCCACAGTCCTGACGGGCGTCCAACACTGTGGGGGGGCAGAGTCTGGGGCATACACACACATACCATCGCTGTGGCCCTGCAGGAGTCGGTACACCAGGCTGGTGAACCAGGGGGCCTGGGTGTGGGGGCCCAGCGCAGCGAACCACATCTGCCAGTCCAGCCGCGGCTGGTGGGGGGTCACCAGGGGGGGGGGCGTGCTGGCATTCCCGGGCTTGTACATGAAGTCGATCTCCTGAAATGAGAGGGACTACATTGAGTTATAGTTGTGAAAAGGGTTGCTGTGGCAACCGTATCCAGCATACACCATATCACCTCACCCCCCCCCCCCCAAAGAGACTGGATTATCATCAACATCAGGGGGGTGTCCTTCAATCATGAGATTTCCTAAGAGAACACTGGATGGCGCTGTTCCCAACACTGGCTCACTGTAGGTAACGGGTTCATTGGCAGCACACAGATGGGCCCCAACTAAAGAGAGGCTGACGAGAATGGAGGTTTTCCAGTTGCGTTTCTCGTCATGTGACTTGTTTGACCATGCATTTTCCGTATAATTATGAAACACATGATTTTGTCTCCAGGTTAACAAAAACCTCTTCAGTTATTCAGCATATTTAATAATCTGTAATAATAACTGAATTAAGAACTGCCTGGCTGATGAGACTACATCCAGTCGAGGACCAAGTGCCCCCGTGGTGGTACGAACGGACCCCACAAGAGCCCCCAGAACCCCCCCTCCACCTCACCGTCCAGGTGACCCGGTCCCCCCCCACCTCACCGTCCAGGTGACCCGGTCCCCCCCCACCTCACCGTCCAGGTGACCCGGTCCTGGCTCCCCTCGATGACGACCTCGGGCCGGCCCCCCACCCCGGTCATCCTCCTGAAGAGGCCGTACGAGTTGACCAGCTGCAGGCGGTCCACGGCCCGGTGGGCCTGCCGCACCCCAGGCCACAGCCGGCCCGCCGAGTCCTGCTCCAGGTAGGTGAAGGGCACCTGGGGGGGGGTCAGAGTCACACCGGGCCATCCACTCAGTAGTTTGGCCTGTTTATTAAAGCTTTATTAACTTTAGGAAGAGTGCCATGGTGAGCTTATCGTTTCAAAAACTATGTTTTTGTATTCTGAAGAGCACCTTCGCACTAACTGATTCACTTAACCAGAACTACGCCGTAGCCTTCCTGCCCGTCTACCTCACTAGTATCTGGTAGTGTTGTTGTTTTTTTCATGTTTTTCTTTTTAAAAAGGTGACTAATTATACCACCAGGTGTGAGTGTGATTAGCGTTTTGAAAATCTGCCTCTTCTGACATCACAAGTGGTTATTACTTGATGTATGACGGGTAGATGAACAACGTTTGCTACGGTCCACTGGGTAATCTGGTAGACTGACCTACACATCGAGGTGGACACGCCCACTCGTGATCGGCAGATTTTCCAAACGACTTGTGATGGCTAATCACACTCACACCTGGTGGTATGGTATTTCACCTTTAAGGGGTTTCAGTGCCGAGCTTCAGTTCAGAGCGGGTGTTAAGGCGGGGCCTACCAGACTGATGGAGAACATGGCAACCGCCGCAGCACCAAACACCATCCACTGGAGAGTGGACAAGAACCTCTTGAAGAAACCCTCCACACAGGCACACCTGCAACACACACACACACACACACACACACACACACACACACACACACACACACACACACACACACACACACACACACACACACACACACACACACACACACACACACACACACACACCTAAAGATACAGAGCAATGATCTGCCCTCATATATGGCCTGGGAGCAGTTTAGAATTTAAAAATTAAAAACACATTTTGCATCTTTCATAAGTTCCTTAAGCGTGTTAAAGCGATACCGTCATGGTCAGCTATTTTTAAAGTATAGGAGATTACTGATTCATAGGGCTGTTGGGAAATGGAAATCTGTTACTTCAACTCTGTTTCCGGTCACACTTATTAATGATTTATTTTACCTTGATTTCACAACAGGTGTATGAAGCAGTTCTCCCTTAAAATGAAAATAGCCATGTGTGACAAGTGGTCTAGGTCCTACCTGAACATAGAAGAGACAATCTCCCAGAAGAGTGAGAGAAGTCCCACCCAGATACAGGGGATGGTGACAGTCTTCAGCAACTGGTTGAACTGGTGGAACGTAAACGCTGTAGAGATACATTACAGTCAATCAATACGTCTAGCGTTTCTAATGCCAGCACTCTGACTGCTACCAAGCGTGTTCTCTTGAGATTAACGAGTTAGGGTTAGTTTAGGATTCTCCAAAAATAAAAAGTATAAACTCGACAATAAACTCCAATGGTGATCGAACAAATCAAAGTAGAATTATAGACTTAGTATGGTCTTCAAATCCAAAATACATACCCAGACAAACTGTAGCCCTCAACAGAAGAATGCAACTTAATTAACACATAAAAGGTTTTGAACGTGTGCGTGTCAATATACCGTGCAGAGAAAGCCCCCCTGAGAACTGTACCTGTCCTGGAAGTGACACTTTTCTTAGCCCAGTCCAGCTGCAGGTCAAAGCAAACGACGGCTCCGAATATCAGGCCGGACCAGACGGCTATCTCCAGCAGGTAGCAGAGCCAGGACCACCGCTTAGACTCAGGCTGGGAACCTGAACGGAGAAGAGACCCCAACCAGAAAACAACCGCTTGTGATCCACTTGCCTCACAAGTCACACTTTCAATGTTAATCTTAAGCCTGATTCTTGATCCAAACACCTGTGATTCTCAATTGGGTGAACAAGTCAAGGTGCCACGTTTGTTAAATATAAAACATATCGAATGCTGCTGATAAATACAGTGAGGACCAGAAATGAGAGTGTTCTTAAGGGTTCAATCTGAATCACTGCGGACCCGAGGAAAAGTTATGTGCAACCCTGACACTGACTGTTTGAAGAGGGAACTGCAGTTCTGTATGGACTGCAGAAATTAGTTAGCACAGTAAATGTGTTGCATACATGGAGTGATATCACTTGAAAAGAGACCTATGTTTGGTGTGGATGGAGGGTTACTAAGGCTGTACTGATGGGTCGTTGCGGTTCATAAGACTTAAAAGGTTAGGAAACCACCCTCAAACTGCCAGGAGAATAGACCTACGGTAGATCATAATACAAGACATCAAGAATATAGGTGGGGATATAATGAGTGAGGCCAGTGTGTCTCACTCCACCACCCAGTACCGTTGGTGGTCTGTGGCTTGCGGAGCCAGAAGTTGACATGCTGGTCATCCAGTAGAGAGAGACACAACGCCAGGGTCAGCAGGTTGAAGAAGTTGTAATTTCCGGACAGGATGATCAGGACTTGCAATAGCAACTACCGGTGTACACACACACACACACACACACACACACACACACACACACACACACACACACACACACACACACACACACACACACACACACACACACACACACACACACACACACACACACACACACACACACACACACACACACACACACACACACAGTACTTTGTTAAAATAGAGGAACATAATAAAAACGTCTACACAGGATGCTGCGTCATCCTGTGTAACTTTCAGAGTACGCCATGCAGATCAACGTTCTCTCCGCCCTTCTGGCCAAGCAGTGAGAAGACTCCCCTGTTTACATTGTAACTTCTTGTTGATTCGTAACCACTTGGAAACCAGCTGGGAAAGTTCAACTTAAACATCAGTACGTTCTTAACAGTGAGCACATGACTTAGGTATTGATGCTGCAATTGATGGTGCAGTTTGAAACCAACAAATGGTTACAATGGAATTTTTAAGGACTTAAAAATACAAATAACTAATGCATGGCTGAGACCATCTTTTCAGAACAACTGATGGTAGACACAGACTGTAAATCTCACAGGAACAAAGACGTGGGAGAAAGGGCCCCAAACCTGCAGGTAGAAGGCGCCGAGGCGAAGCCTGCGCAACGGGCTGAAGAAGAGGAAGGGCACGGGTATCTCGATGACGAAGGTTCCCACCACACTGAGCTTCTGCCACCATACGGGCAACTGGTGGGCGAACCAGGCCAGGGAGGTAGGGAGGCACTGGGTCTCGTAGTGGTACGTCAGAGCTGCACGCACACGCACACACACACACACACACACACACACACACACACACACACTTCAATAACAAGTGGAATGCTGAAATATTACCTTCTCATAATACTCAGGACCAATAACAACATTGAACATCAAATAAACCCTCCTAGCATACTCCCGCATGACCTTCTGAAAGGTAATCCCCCCCCCTAGCTCGTCCATAAGCTTAGACTACCTGCTTTGTTAGACTCGTTGTGACACTTTTTAATGGTGTCACAAACTGACATTAAAAAAGGCTTGTGGTCACAGCATTCTTATCTCTGCATGTTCAGCACCGAACAACGAAGATGGTTCTCCCTGGGAATGTGACGTCTGTGGAAGCTGGTCTGGTCGTGAGTGTTGATAAATAAATTGTACCTCATCGTAGTTCTGCTGACAAAGCAATGTTCTGTGGCTATTGTGCACCTTGTGTCTGTCTGAGTGGGGAAACTGTGGAAATGCTCCGACTCCTTTGGACAAAAGTATCAAAGCTGAATGAATACAACTGGATAAATCTCTGAAAACTGTCCTTCCCCATACAACCGTGGGCCATGATGGTGGACACACACACACACACACACACACACACACACACACACACACACACACACACACACACACACACACACACACACACACACACACACACACACACACACACACACACACACACACACACCTGTGAGGCCCCACCAGGTAGGGCAGCGTGAGGTGAGCTTGACCACGCCCGACGCAAACATGAGCCTGAAGAGGAGCCAGCGCAGCAGCCAGAAGGTCACGCGGTCGTGCTGTCGCGCCACCCTGGGGCCCCCCCGGACCAGGCACAGCGGGGCCACCAGGACGCACAGGAACCCCGTCTCCAGCAGCAGGTTGTCCCTGGGGAGTGAACAATGAGCGGCGCATGAAGAACAGCTACGGGGGAGAGGGCTGCGTTCCAATAGTCGGTCGACTCTTCTACATCGTCGGGAAGCGCAGACTCACCACTGGAAGTAGAGGAACACCTGGCCCACCTGGAACAAGCACAAACTAAATAAAAAAACACGGAGTGGGAAGTATGATAATAAGATACGTTTTCAGACAAGGGATATGGAGAGCAACATTGACTTTTAAAAATCACCTGGTAAAGGGACAAATAAAGCAGCCAGAGAACGAAAAACACGAGGCTGTCTCGGAGTGGCTCCAGCAGGGTGGCGGCGAGGCTGAGGGCCGCCCCGACCAGGCACAGCAGCTCCACGGAGGTGTGAGTGCTCAGGCCGAGTTTAGGCGACAGCCAAAGCAACGTCGGCGACGACTGGAACTGCGCCCACAGGGACCTGTCGCTGCTGTAACGCAGCTGCTTCCGCGCAGGCAGCAAGCCCTCATTACCGTAAAGACCTATTAAAAATAGCACACGAATAATAGACTGGGTGATTCAAGACAGCTTTATTCAACTTTTTAATTATTCCCGGTGTTCATCATTCGTTATTCATCATTATCATACGTCATTCCTTGAGCTTTAACTTTCAAATACTTTTGTTTTGCTTTAATCAAATGCAAGAACACGTCACCCGCGAGTGTGTATAACGTACAGGGTTACGCAGCAGGAGGCTTTTGTTGGCTCTGACCACACAGAACCGTCTGGAGAAAGTTCCAGACAGACAAGTCTGGGCATCTCTGATAACGGGGGGCGCGTATAGGCGTCGCGCAGAACTCACACGCTAGCAAGCTAACACACCGCTTTAGCTGAAACGTGCAAGATACAAGTCCCTTACCTGGTATTTGCATGTAAAGCGAGACAAAGGCAGACATGTATATCAACGCCATGCTCCAGAGGAACAGGCGGCGTGGCAGTGCAATGTAACCCATCGTGAGTGTCCTCCTGCCTTGACACCTAGCTGCAGAGACTGCACCTCTAGGACAAATCGCACAACCCGCGGCTGGAAGTGGTGGCTGTGGCTGGAGGAATTCATGTACATGGAGCCACGTGACCAGAAGACACGTAGAAACTGGCAGCAGCAGGCAGCAGGGAAACTCGGGATTCCACGGATTATGCTCATGGTCCAAGTTTTTTTTTTGTTATGGTTATAGTAGACTCTCCCCAAAAATAAATCAAATAAATCATATTTTATAACGGCCTTGTTTATTTTGGTGCAACTACACGTCTTTCCCCCACAGAAGCATAGCCCAGGGGCAAAATGTGTGTTTATTAACGTGGGTCTGCAAAGTTACACACCTACATCAGGGGCAATTCTAGGTTCTGACTTTTGGGGGGGCTCAACCCCAGGAAGCCACAGGGGTATATGAAGTATATAAAGTCCTGTCCAAGATTTTTTTATTCCACAACCTTTATTTTATTAGTTACTATGCTTTTGTATGTCTAAGCCAAAAGCTGGCAGTGTCAACTAAATAATGCAGTTCTTAATCACTAAAGTGATGAAAGGAAAAAAGACTATTTGGATGAAGGAATAATCAATGGATGTGAACTGGATTAACAAATTTGAGGTATATTAAATTTCCTAGGTGTAAGTTTCACTCAAAAATGACCATATTTCCCCCTTTTTTTTAATTTACAGTTACTGAAACACATTGGTACAACAAGTTTAATAATATGAGAAACATACCACTATTTCGGGAGAAATAAACTACGTTGTCTCACTTTCAGGGACCCATACATTTTTATAAAACTTCTGATGCAAAAAAATCTTGTTCTGATGCAAAAAAAGGGTGCTAATTTTTAGTTAAAACAAAACCGCTGGCATTATTTTATCAGCTGTGGGCGTTTTCATTGCCATAACAACGTGAGCTAATCAACAAGTACAACATGTTCTAGACCAGTTGTAGCTCTCAATTATTCTCTGTCATTCCCACCCTAGGAGACAGATATTTTTTCGCGCCCTCCCTCAATTGAAATAGCCTACTATTGAGAAGCTGCGAGATAGTAGGCTATAACATTTGCAACAACAAAAAACAATTTCCAAGTTCAGTTTATTAACTCAATTTGTAACATTTAAACAAGACTGCTAAGTGTGTGTGAATCTCAAAACAGAGAAACAAGAGCATATGATTCACTGGGGTTTGCATTTAATGAAAAATATTTTCAAACAGTAAACATGATAGGGTGGGCTAAGGCAAGTTTTGGGTGGGCTTGAGCCCACCCAAAAAAGTTCTGGCTTCGCCACTGAGTCCTACATGTATCAAAATCATTGAGTTTTTCTTTACTTTTGGTCAAACTTCGTATAACTTCATCCTATGTCCCTGTTTGGAGATCAAAACAAGCTGTAATTCATCCTTAAGTAAGTAAGTGCTCAATCAAATAAGTGTTGGACATACAGTAAAATAAAGATCCCATTGCTCACCAAAATCCATGTGATACTCCAATTTAAAAAGTAAATGCCTTAGTTTTTCACTTGAGTTTCTCAATCCACTGCGTCATGTGAATACAATAATTTTGATTAATATCACATTTTATAACGTCATTATTGTAGTGCTGTAATATAACGTCAGACCAGAATCAAACCCTCATGTCACACCATTACTCTCTGAATGGTATACAATATAGCTTGTTGTGCATACACCATTATTGCATTTTAAATATAAGTATTTTAAATAAATAAATACATTTGGTCGTACTTTTGGTTAACATCTACGATTTAACAGTAGGCTACCAAAGAAAGATGAAATCTGGTATTCAAATGAGTTTATTGTGCAAGACTTGAGAGGCAACCAAGCTGAATCATGATGAAGTGATTCTGCATGGTGCTAAACACAAAGCAATCTATGTACATTCAAGTTTCAAACACAAATTGAATTGTTACTGCTTTAACATCAATCAAGTGTACCGGCATTCCCGACACAATATGAGTCAAAATATCAGGACCTAGTTGCACATGCAAAATTAGCAGTCAGTTTACCAATGTAATTTCTTCTTACAAAAATACTATACTTTTTTTTTTAAATCAAATAAAATATGTATTGCGCCACATAGACTAGATTATATTAGGCTATTGACCGTATATATATATGTTTTCCAGCATCAGACGATATTAACAATTGGCTAGTTCAGTAGTATAGAGATGTTGTCTTTCAGTAAAAAAAGAAGAGATTTTGGACCAATTTGTACACTAACAGGTTGAGTGTTTTGTGGCTAAACATTGTGACAAACTGCTCCACGTTGTCCAACAAAAGTCAAACAGTTAAAATCAACAAGTGGTCGGCATCCTCTAAACGTATATTCTCATAATGAATCTATTGTACAATGAATTATTTATAATTATGAAATATTATCTAAAGGCATTGAGTTTATTATATGGATGAGCCTGTGTCCCTTGAACCCACTCAAACGGCTCCCAGACTTGAACAAATGGAGGCATCTATGTGATACTACTTAAGCAGGCTGTACCAAACACACACAAAGTAAAAGCAATTTGACAAAGAACACAACATGGTAGATTGGCTGGTAAAATTGGCTGGTATATGATGTCAAATCAGTCATGTGATCGACGCTTTGCCCTCAAGGGGGCATGTTTGGATGTTTAGTACAAGTGTACTCCAGGTAAACAAGCATCTTCGGAGACCAGTCTTAGTTCAATGTCACACAGTTGTGAGTTACCAATATTCTAGAACAAGTTAGTAGAGTTCCATTAGCAATGGGATCTAGTTTGTGTTAATACTCTTGACCAGAGCAGGCAGGTTAAAATCTGAAATGAATCCTCCACGACGGACCCATCTAGTCCCTTTATAGTCGGGCGAGCGACAGCGGCCTGCGTTGGGGATGAAACCCAAGCAAAGGAAGCTTCGTGTGTCCGCTCCCAATGGAGGTCACAAAAAACACAAGCCGTCAAAACCAAAAGGCTTTCAACTGTGTGGATGGATGTAGGCCAGATCTCTTACTACCCGTTGTCGACTGAAGTCCGTTCACCTCAGGAGCACATACAAATGTTTTAATAAAAAAAAAAGGTAAAGAAAAGAAACAGAGACAAAGAGTGTTGCCCTGGCCTTTGGAAGTTGACTTTGAGTGACGGATCCCTTGTGTTTGGACGGAGGGAAAGGTTGCCTGCCCTGTTGGGGGGGTTCTGGGGGGATTCAAGTAGGCCCGTCCGTGCCGCCGCAGGACGTGTGGATCAGAGTGGGCGTGGCCTCTTGGTCCGTGTCACGGACGAAGACGACGGCGTCGCCGCTCACGTTGATGAGACACTGAGCCTGGGGGGACGAGGACACGGTAGAGGACCACCAGATGAGCCGCGCTGATCTCAGCGGTCAGGAGAGTGTGTGGGTGAGTGAGAGTGAGAGTGAGAGTGAGAGTGAAAGTGAGTGAGTGAGAGTGAGAGTGAGAGTGAAAGTGAGAGTGAAAGTGAGCGAGAGTGAAAGAGAGTGAAAGTGAGAGTGAGAGTGAAAGTGAGTGAGAGTGAGAGTGAAAGTGAGTGAGAGTGAGAGTGAGAGTGAGTGAGAGTGAAAGTGAGCGAGAGTGAGAGTGAGAGTGAGAGTGAAAGAGAGTGAAAGAGAGTGAGTGTGAGAGTGAGAGTGAGTGAGTGTGAGAGTGAGAGAGTGAGTGAGAGTGAAATTGAGAGTGAGTGAGAGTGAAAGTGAGCGAGAGTGAAAGTGAGTGAGAGTGAGTGAGAGAGTGAGAGTGATTGAGAGAGAGTGAGAGTGAGTGAGAGAGTGAGAGTGAGTGAGAGTGTGAGTGAGTGTGAGAGCGTGTGGGAGAGTGAGTGAGTGAGTGAGGTTCTTGTTGGGGTACCTGGTTCTTGTTGGGGTTCTCCATGAACACGCACTCCTTCATGCTGTAGGAGACCACGGCGTTGCCCCCCAGGGCGGCCACATGTGCACGCACCATCGCGAACACCTCCGCTATGAACGTGTGGAGGAAGCCACTCACACCGCCCTCCTGCAGCACACACACACACACACACACACACACATACACACACACACACACACACACACACACACACACACACACACACACACACACACACACACACTCTTAAGTACATGCTTGGGAATACAATAACATCATGATCAGATGGTCCATGTACCCCCCCCCTCCCTCAGATCCTCTTCCTCCCTACACCCGTCTGTCCCCTCTGCCTGTCTCACCACCAGGGGGCGCTCAGCCTTCCGCCGCTCGGCTCCCCGTCTCTTGAATTCAGTACCACCCCAACTCAGAAACACTGATTCATTCCCCCGATTCAAACCCCGACTCAAAACACATCGGTTCAAAACCGATGTGCCTAACCTGATGCCAATCACCATGTCTGTTATTATAAGGCCTAAAAAAAAAAAAGTTTGGTTCCTGTTGGTTGTCAGTTGAGGTCATGGGTAGGTAGGGAATTTATTTTATTTTATTTTATTATTTTTTTCCAGCGGCAGCGAATGATAGGTAGGTTGTTTTAATTTAAAAACGAGAAAATTCGCTCATCCTTGTACAGAATGAAGAGGTGCTGTACCAAAACGTAATTATAGTTTGCATCAAAAAAAAAAATATATATATATATTTTTTTTAAAAGCTCATAAGATAATTTGGGTCGCACATAAATTGACAGGGTCGGTCAGAAACCGGAACCAAACAATTCTTTTTTTTAGGCCTAACTTACTTCTCTCTTTCTTATTGTTCTTTCTTTCGAATGAGCCCCCCCCCCCCCCCGTACCTCCCGCAGCGAGGTGGTCTCGCGGATGAAGAACATGTTGATGATGCCCAGGTACTTGATGAGCCGCGTGCCGGGCAGGAAGGACAGGGGCGTCATCTTCACCACGGTGACCGCCGTGCCCCCCCCCCCGCCGCCCGAGGAGCGCGTGGAGCGCAGCGAGCGGGACCGCCCCTCCGGGAGGGGGCTGCAGCGCTCCGAGGACGAGACTGCACCGGGAGCGCCGGGAGAGGGGGAGGGGCGAGAGACACCGGCAGAGATGGGAGAGAGAGGGAGAGAGGGGGAGGGGCGAGAGACACCGGCAGAGAGGGGAGAGAGAGGGAGAGAGGCAGGGGGGGAGAGAGAGAGGGAGAGAGGGAGAGAGGCAGGGGGGGAGAGAGAGAGAGGGAGAGAGGCAAGGGGGGAGAGAGGCAGGGGGGGGAGAGAGA
Organism: Gadus chalcogrammus; assembly: GCF_026213295.1. NCBI lineage: Eukaryota > Metazoa > Chordata > Actinopteri > Gadiformes > Gadidae > Gadus > Gadus chalcogrammus. Next base: position 1,808,709 of record NC_079420.1, read on the forward strand.
GAGGTAGGGGGGAGAGAGAGAGAGAGGCAGGGGATAGAGAGAAGCAGGGGGGGAGAGAGAGAGGGAGGGGGGGAGAGAGGCGGGGGGGAGAGAGGGAGAGGCAGGGGAGAGAGAGAGGCAGGGGGAGAGAGAGGGAGAGAGGCAGGGAGGAGAGAGAGAGGCAGGGGGAGAGAGGGGGGGGAGAGAGGGGGGGGAGAGAGGGGGGGGGAGAGAGGGAGTGAGAAATGGAAAAAATAATATTAAAATAAAAAAACGGCAAAGGGACAGAAGGAAAGTTTGCAAGAGGGTAAAGCCAGGTGGAGTATGAAACATGTAGAATGGATATTGTCGTATAGTTGACGTAAACATTGTGTACTAGTTCTTTGCAGGGGTCCGCTGAGCGTGTGCATGTGACCACGTAGACCACAACCACGTGCATGTAAACAACAACAACAATGTGCACGAGTCTCGTCTTGAAAACAACAGCGGGCGACAGAGTGGTAGCGGTGTGGTAGCAACACGCACACACACATAAACAGCCCAAAGTGCCATGCATTCAGAGTGGCAGGAGGAGGACGGACAGACAGTCACACAGTCTGCAGACAGACAGACAGACCTGGGCACAGCTGCGCGGTGTGTTTACATGTGTGTGGGGCCTATCTGCAGTGAGGTGCATGGCTGGATGGTTACAGAGAGGAGGAGAGGAGAGGAGAGGGGGGGGGGAGGGGGGGGAGGCCCGGGGAGATGGAATTGGGGAAGGGGACAGCTGTGGTCTGAGCACATGAATCAGAGCGAGAGTGTGAAAGATGCCTTCTACTGCTGTGATTCTTCTTCTACTGCACAGAGGAGGTGAGGGCGGCTTGTGTCGGTACTAAGACTGAGTGACCGCTTAGTCATTCATCGTTGACCACTAATATCTACACTAGACCGGGGCCCACTTCAGAGAGCGTCTGTGGTTCGAGTCCCAAATGGAGGAGAGTAAAGGGGGAGAAGCCAGGTTCCCTACAGGGGATTATTTTCAAATTAATTACAGAGTGAATGCACTTATACCTGGTGAGGTCACATCGCACACTCTGCACTAGCCAATAGGAGTCCCCCTGAGGGGCGGGGCTTTCACACTCTAGCCAATAATAAGCTGGCGCTTGATTTAAAGCTCCGCCCCCCAGAGGCATGCGGGGAGGGCTGTGTAAGAACTTGCATGTGTGCGTGTGTGCGCCTGTACCTATGTGTGTGTGTGTGTGTATCATATGTGTGAGTGCGCAGAGTGCGTGTGAGAGGTACGATGTGCTGCGTCGGTATAAGGATGATCACCGGAGCGGGCTAGCGACTGTGTCCTCCTACTTGTCTTAACTGATCCTCGTCTTATGGTGTGAGCTTTCAGCCTAATCAGCTCTAGCCAGGTGCTGCATCTGTCTGCAAAGGAACCGTAATCAACCGAGGCAGCTGGAGAGAACACACACACACACACACACAGAACACGCACACACACACAGAACACCCACACACAGACCACCACAGGCATTCACATGTCCCACCCAAAAAACAACAAACAGAAAACAACACACACACACACACACACACACACACACACACACACACACACACACACACACACACACACACACACACACACACACACACACACACACACACACACACACACACACACCGACAACAAAAACAAAAGAAAAACAATATAAGAGGATGATGGGCTGGGGCACAGCAGGTACCCTGTCCCACAGACCAGAGGATGAAATCAAAACAGAGCAGTGTCGTTGTCATGGGAGCAGGAGGAGAGGTGTGTCAGAGGGGGGTGGGGGGGGGGGACAAACGGCTTACCTCTGGACGGACCGCCGGCGTACTCTGGGACACCTGAAGACACACACCAGGGGGTACGTTATAGCTGCACACCGTGGAGGCTGCCCTGTCTCACTGCACTCCCTCGCTCCCTGTCGGTCTCTCTGCCCGTCGGTCTCTCTCTTCCTGTCTGTCTCTCTGTGTCCATCGGTCTCTCTGCCCGTCGGTCTCTCTCTTCCTGTCTGTCTCTCTATGTTAATCTGTCTCTCTGCCCGCCGGTCTCTCTCTTCCTGTCTGTCTCTCCATGTCCATCTGTCTCCCGCTCTCTCCTTCCCTCCCTGTATCTCTCTCCGTCTGTCTCTCGCTCCTCCTGTCTCTCTATCCGTCGGTGTCAGTCCTTCTGTCTCCGTCCGTCCGTCTCCCTCTCTCTGTCTGTCTCTCTACGTGCGTCTCTCTCAAGTTCCAACATTTTGGATCAGAATTTGAGTGCGAGACAGATTTGGAGTTTCTGTCTCGCTAAAGACTTGGGTTGGCCCGGTGGGTGCGGCGCTACTTAAACACAAACCCTTCCCTCTGGATTAGGAAGCAGAGACACCAGGGATCAGGGATAGATACAAGAGGTCCTACGCCATCCTACAGCGGGGACGAGGGACTCGAGGGAGCTAACCCCGCCGCGCAGAGCTCTACGGGCACTAGGGGGGGGCTACGGCCACTAGCGCAGGGCGTTACCTGGAGAGGACACCATCAACAGGTGGTTTTTGTGTAGCGTTGCGGCCGGTGTGAGTAAAGAGCTCGTACCTGGGGCGTCGGTGAGGGGGGACAGGGGGGGGGGCAGTTAGTGAAACCCGGGAGGCCGCTGACCCCGGGCGTGGAGCGAGGGGGCGGGCCTCCGAGCGCTGAGGGAGGGGTACCTGTGAATTTGGCTGTCAGGTTGCTGATGGCGACGGAGGCAGACTCGGCGCAGAGCTCCATGGGGAACTGCAGCTGGTCCTCGTTCTCGCCCGCTCCTGGAGGGAGGGAGGGAGGGAGGGAGGGAGGGAGGGAGGGAGAGAGAGAGAGAGACGCCACTTTATTCATAAAGCTCTTTTCGTACACGAGGCAGACTCAGAGTGCTTCACAGAGAATCAGTCATAAAATAAAAGATGATAAGTCAAAGAATGCATATGCAAAGTTACAAAATGAATAAAATAGATAGAAAATAAAGTTTAAAAAAGCATTTTAAAAAGTGCAATGTATTTAAGATCAGATAATATCTCTCTGGTATCAGAACAACAGTCTCTCTGGTATCAGATACATCACATTCATACAGCGTTTATCATTGCTTTAGCAGAAAGAAGACCAGACTGTCAACAGAATGAGATGTAGGAGACACACACACAACCCCCGGTCACGTCCTATACGGTCCATTTGGAACACGGTCTCTCTGTTTGAGGCACGGTGGCATTGGATACAGACCTTTGAAAACGGCCCTGTCGCCTATCTTCTCCAGGACCGGCTCCTTATCGAAACTCATGGCTACCGCCGTTACCGCCACCTGGTGGGGAGGTTGGGACAGGCAGGCAGACCACGTCACACTCAGTGATGAACGATCAAATGAATCCAGGACATCGATGAGGTCCAACACCACGAGGAAGACGTCCTACCTGAATGAGTTCGTCCTCCGGCACGGCGACCGTGAAGTTGACGTGACACAGACAGCACGGGATCATGGAGCGCAGCTTGAAGTACAGACTCTGAAACACAACGACGACACACACACACACTCCTGGTTAGTAACAGCAGGCAGGGACGCCGCTACGTTCATCATGTTAGGAACGATGTATATTAACATCAAGCACAACTCCACGGGCACCAGAAGGCTCTTTGTGGTAAGACAAGATATAATAAGACTGCTCCAAATAAGCAAATTAAAAATGTATAATATAATGATATAAGCATATAATGATGCATAATGGATTAACGTATTTATACTAAGACTTGCTACATTTAGTTTTTATTAGTGCTGTCAGTTAAACGCGTTATTAACGGCGTTGACGCAAACCAATTTTAACGGCGTTCATTTTTTAACGCCGTTAAATTAACGCAATCTTTTCCTTTTTCTTTGGCTCAAAACAAAGAAGCAGTAGCCTGACTGCTATGTTCAAGGCAGTATGTTTGTATGTTCATCGTTTAATTGCACTACAGGCTTTTTTTTTGTATCGTCCTGTTTTGATCGGTATATGCCAATGTTGTTATCAATAAAAAAACATTTGCACGAGGCAAGCCGATGCACTTCTCCATGTTGATAAGAGCATTAAAATGAGAACAATTAATGGGACAAAGAAATCAAGGGATATTTAGCATAGAATTTTTTGACATTAATGCGATTAATCGCGATTATATATTTTAGTCGCTTGACAGCACTAGATTTTATACTACAGAAGCGACCACAAAGCCATGACATCGGGCCAGTGTCCCACCACAAGGAGAGACGGCCCGGGGTACATCAGAGGCTTGTTGGTTCAATCCCGTGGATCCCAAAGGGAAATCGCTTGGAAGATTTGATCAAGATAAACTCAAGTAGAAATATAGGAATATAGTTTATAGTTCTACATAGCTATACAAAATGACATTACAACTGACCCCCATGAAAAGGGGGTCGTTTAGTTTACTGTTCCCCGGGGAGACGAGTTACCTTCAGCAGATTCTCACACATGTCAGTGAAGATCTTGTTGAGGCTTTGGTTGGTGAGATTGGCGTTGCTCAACCGTAAGACCCTCACTGACGTAAACATCTGGAGGGGAAACAAGCACATTGGAAGGGACGGACATCAGCAAGGCTGCAGAAGAGGTCGGGGGTAGTAGGAGGAACCACTGGGTGGGTGTAGGGGCAGAACCTGTAGTCCAGAGGTCCAGTTGTAAATCCCCGGCATCACCTCCGTGTTACAGCTGTAGAAGCCTGCAGCCAACAGAACAACAGAGAGTTAGGGCAGGGTTGCACTCTTGCACGATTTTCAATGCACTTTTAGATTATATTTTATATATTATGTACCTTTTTTTTTATGACCGTTTTTATAGCAACACCTCATTAGGGGATGACTGTTTTTAATTACCATTATTGATTATTTATTCAGGTTTAAGTAATTTGCACAAACGACAAAAAAGTGACTACCCCTTTTTAATTTCACTGTATGTAAAATGTTTTTGTTTTTTTACAAACGTGACCAATAAAAACTTTGACTTGACTTTGACTTCGGGTCCCGATCGAAAGCGGCGAGGAATGACACGCTGCTACGGAGGGGAACATTACCCAGAAGGCAGTGCTACATACCGGCTGGGGGAGGGGCTGCTACGGAGGGGAACATGACCCAGAATGCAGTGCTACATACCGGCTGGGGGAGGGGCTGTTACGGAGGGGAACATTACCCAGAATGCAGTGCTACATACCGGCTGGGGGAGGGGCATCAGTCAGGAGGGAGTGGATGTCCTCCACCGCGTCGGTGTCGTCGATCTGCAGGAACACAAAGTCACTGTTCAACACGCGCTGTTGTGCTGTTGTGTTGTTGTTGATTTGTGTGACAGCTGTGCTTGTAGAACGCCGGTCTGGCTAATCAATACAGATGGCTCCTTTCCACTCTCCTTTCCCAAAGGATCGGAGCAATGTTGAATTGGGACGGCTGAGCCGATCACGATCGTTATCCGTGACAATATGGTGGTGTGATCAGCCTTAATATAGTCACACGAGGGCTTGTCCTGAAAAGAGTTCAGGCTGTATGGTACGTCTAATGACGTCGCTGAATAATGGCTAAAACACTTTGGCCCCCAAGACGATTAGGCGGTTGCAGCTGAACGCAGACAACAACAGGAAAAGCGGGAAGGACAGTGGTCAAGGAAAACATTATGTTGATTTCGATGTGGAGTCGAAAAGCTAGAGAAGGACTATTGGAGCGAAGCCAACCCCCACCAATACCTCCACCACCACCCCCACCCCCAGCAGTAGCACACACCTCCAGGACAAAGGCGTCCTTCTTGCCGTGGGAGAGGTCCAGTTCAGAGAGTTCGTCCGAGCTCTCCGATTGAGAGCGGAAGAGCCGAGAGCGCTGCTTGGGTTCCGGGATGGGCGAGCCCGCGGCCTCCTCGCTCAGCTCCTGGGATGGGTCAAGAAGAGGAGCCCAGGCCCAGCAGAGTTGGACATTACTGAAACTACACCCGTGAAAAACCAAAACCAATAAAACACCAACATGTGCATCACACCTTTGTTGAGACTGAAAAGTAGCAAGATGGATATGTTAATATTTCACCACTCACAGTCAACAACACAATCAACCACATCGTCAGCCACAAACCAGCAACTGTTAACGTTGTGTATGGATCTGGAAGGGTAAGGGGTGGAACCAAAGACACACCACAAAGACACATATGGGGAAAGTGTGAAGCGGGAGAAGTTTGGTCAAGTTTATGAGTGAGCCCCAGCTTGTTCAGTTCCATCCAGGATGGCTGCTCTTAAAGAGATGGTTCTGGGGCAGGGGGTGCACTCCTTGCTCCACAGTGGTTATAAAAAATAAAAAGAAAGTGTAAGTGGTGAAAACTGGGGTTAAAAGAGGTGAAGTATTGGCCATGCGTAGATGCGTCTCACAGCTGAAACTGGGCATGCTCAATACCATGTTTATGCCGTGGAACACCTCTGGGTCCAAGGCAAATAATTTCTTTGATGATCAGGGAGAGACAAGAAGGATAGGTTTTCACCATGTTGCAGAGTCAAAAAAACATGTACACGTTCAACACCTGAGCTGATAATAACCTAATAAGACACCTATTTAGAGCAGGAAGACGTTCTACACAATAATACAGGCATGTACCTTAATAAAAAAATAATCTGCTGCATTAACTGCCAAAGGACTTTGTACCCCAGCAAACTGTGGGTGACCCCATTGTTGGCTTATCATTCAACCGTTTTAGATACAAAAGGCTCTTGGCATGGTTATCCTTATCAAGATGCACAGGGCCAAATTGGGATTGTTCGCTCAGCAGCCAAGGCAGCTATGGTCAGATGAGAACATTTTCGGCACTTATTTGCCAACATACAGAAAACAGGTCAGACCCCTTCTGCATGCCAGACCAGATATGTCAATGGGCTCTACGTTAAACAAAGACTTATGGGTATAGTGCAAAACTGTCAGATATCTTCATAGACCTGCAGGTCAATAAACACAGAATGATGGGAGTCTTGAACGCAGTGTCTGGTGCAGCCAGTGTCCCGGCCTGTTGGTCTCACCGGCGGGTTGATGTGGTACATCTCTTTGTTCTTGGCCATGGCGTCGTTGATCCGCTTCTGAATGCTCAGGACGTGCTGCTCGTTACTCAGGTCCCCCGAGGCCTTCCCCGCGATCTGGATCCCCCCCGGAGTGGGCAGAGCGCTGAGGTACACCCCTGTGGCCGACTGAGACCCACACAGACACAAGAGCAACCGCACAACACACGAGTCAACAACACTGCTGTACACACCTACTAGGACCAGGTTAGCGCTGGTCCATTCAGCTAATATTCACAAAACTAATATAATCAGTATTATTATTTTTTCATTAAATGTTTTATAGAAATTGTTGAAAAGCTGGATACATATCTGTGCATTTCTTTGGATTTGAACATTTATTTGACCATTTTGTGTATTTTTTTAAGGCGACACACGTTTGAATAATCGTGATTTCAATATTGACCAAAATAATCGTGGTGACTTTTTTTTCCATAATCTCGCAGCCCCAAACCAGATTAGGATCGATCAAGGGTTGAACCCTCCAAACAGGGGGCAGACTGAAGACCCACAAGAGACACGCCAGACCAGAGTCACACCAGAGTCACACCAGACCAGAGTCACACCAGATACGAGTCACACCAGAGTCACACCAGATACGAGTCACACCAGACCAGAGTCACACCAGACCAGAGTCACACCAGACCAGAGTCACACCAGATACAAGTCACACCAGATACAAGTCACACCAGATACAAGTCACACCAGACCAGAGTCACACCAGACCAGAGTCACACCAGACACGAGTCACACCAGATACGAGTCACACCAGACCAGAGTCACACCAGACCAGAGTCACACCAGACCAGAGTCACACCAGATACGAGTCACACCAGATACGAGTCACACCAGATTCGAGACAGACCAGACCAGAGTCACACCAGACCAGAGTCACACCAGATCCGAGACAGACCAGAACCACGACTCACGGCCAATCCCAGCAGCATGTTCTCCCCGATGCTGATCTGTATCCGGAGGCCGAAGAGGGCGTTCATGCTGCGCAGCTTCAGCTTGTTCATGAGCTGAGTGTGGAGCTCGTACTCCATGAAGGGCAGCAGGTTGGAGATGGACGTGGCGTTCACCTCCCCCTGCGCCTTCTTCTTCAGACGACACAATCTGGGCCACGGGGGAAGATATTTAACAATTAATGAATGGTGGGGAATAGCCCCCGAGACCGAAGGTTGAGGGGGCTATTCAGGGAGCCCGAGGTGAATAATTGTTTTAATATATACTACACGTGAATGCTCCAAAAATAAACAGGATAACACTTTGTCGGGATATATATATATATATATTTTTTTTTAGCGTTTTTTTTAATTATTTTTATTAGCTTGACAAGACGACCGTCACGAGAGCCAAAACAATATCCCGAGTTTGAGATCTCAGTCATGGGATAAAGCCCCATATACCGTGATAGCAAACCAATCAAATTGCGCTATCTTAGGAGGTTCACGTGTACTATATACTAATCTTTATTATTTTCTTTTTCTATTAGATCCGAACATTTTGTTGGCATCCAAATATAAGAAAAGATATTGAATCGTTCATGCAGTTATTGTTAGAAAGTTATTGTAATATGAAGGTGGATTTGTCACCTTGGAATGGGTGGACAATAACTCAACTGATGCACGGTTCTGCCTACCTACTGACTAATGGAACATTTTACTGCTGGGAATCTCACCTAGCTTGTATGAGGCAGCCTTTACCGGACACGGCAGCTTCTGTTGGCAGGTCGATGGTGGTGAATAGAACATCAGGAACCTGGAACACAAAGGCTGGAGTTCAAACATGTGGAACCAGCCGACTGTAGGGTTAGGTGACAACGCGGCGGGCACGTGTACACGGCGGATCTAGCGTGTGCACCCGAATATAAAACAACTTTTCCAGACTTATTTTTGATAAAAAAATAAGCTTTTTGTGGACATAATCCTGTTTACTACAGAAAATAATTGTATTTGAAAATTCTAGTGATAATTCATCGATTCCTCAACACCATTGATTAAATATTTGGATTAATTTGTCACAAAATGTAATCAATGAAGTGCAATGTATCAATGAATGACTTCAGAAATTAATCAATGAATGAATGATAAGTTTAATGGTGTCACTGTTGTGAGGGGCTGCGGACAGTATTTACAAAACACTGTAACAAACTATCGTTTTGGCGCCCTCTAGTGTACCCCCCTGCTTTCCCTGTTTTTCCATGATTTTCTCCATTTCGCAGATATAAGACGAGCCCCGATTTTTAGCACAAAAACGTATTTTTAGCACAAAAACCTCATCTTATATTAGTGTGAATACGGTAATATGCGATCCAGACCTTCTGTCGTCTGCACTGGTAGCAGTAGGTCAGCTGGGCTGGGAAGGGCATGTTGAGCTCGTCATAGGGGATGTGGCAGAAGCCACAGCTAGGGGGCGACGGCTCGTCAAACCTGGCGCACCCGGAGACAAAGACAACAGCCGTAGCGTTAGCCCCGGCTCCTGAACCCCATCTCTAAAAGATGTGAATATCATAGGTATGTTTTTTTAATAAAATGAAGCATTCAAGTCAAATCCACCTGTGGTCACCGCTGCCGATGTCCAGACATCCCTCGCGCATGTAGCGAGGGTTCAATATGGCTGCCGTCCCTGCCGCGGAGAGGATGCACACCTCCTCGCTGGGAGAGCAAAGTGACGACACAGAGAGAGAGAATCAACCAAACATTGATCAAATCCGTTATAAGCCGTTTCATATACATTATGCGTCAAGTAGGCCATCATACTACGGCCCGGGAATGTGCAGTATTGCCTGTCTCAAGTCCAAACAAGGACGCTGCTAGATCCTGAAGGATTGCTGTTCATGTGTTCATGTGTTGGTGTGTTGGTGTGTTGGTGTGTTGGTGTGTGTCTGCGTGGGTGTGTTGGTGTGTTGGTGTGTGTCTGCGTGGGTGTGTCGGTGTGTGTCTGCGTTCATGTGTTGGTGCGTGGGTGTGCGTGGGTGTGTTGCTGTGTGTCTGCGTGGGTGTGTCGGTGTGCGTGGGTCTGCGTGTGTCTGCGTGGGTGTGCGAGGGTTTGCGAGGGTGTGCGTGGGTGTGCGTGGGTGTGTATCTGCGTGGGTGTGTTGGTGTGTTGGCGTGTGTGTCTGCGTGGGTGTGCGTGGGTGTGTGTGCGTGTGTCTGCGTGGGTGTGCGAGTGCCCACCAGATGCTGGTGCTCTCGCTAGGTGTGTTGTTGTGTGTCTGTGTTCATGTGTTGGTGTGTGGGTGTGTATCTGCGTGGGTGTGTTGGTGTGTTGGTGTGTGTGTCTGCATGGGTGTGTTGGTGTGGGTGTGTTGGTGTGGGTGTGCGTGGGTGTGCGAGTGCCCACCAGATGCTGGTGCTCTCGCTATAGCCCACCACAGCGTGACAGCCCAGCGCCTTGCCGTGGGACTTGATCTCCTGGCGGATCTCTTCCCACCAGGCGTCCCGGGTCTCCGGTTCATCTGCAACACACGTGGGAGCCCGTCACACACACACACACACACACCACATCACAGCCGGGTCCATCGCGTCACAACCGCTGGCTCATTGAGCCAACCTAAAACACACGCAACTCCAGACCCAAAGCAGTGATGGCAGCCATGATCGAAGCATAGTCGAGTCTGATTCGGTTACTATACTAAAATAAAAGTTTTGAAATCAGTTGGCATAAAAAAGAGGGAATTTCATCCTTCATCAGGCTGCCTTCACCCACCAGCAGATAAAATAAACGTTGAGGTTTGCTGATGATTCACATCAGAGCAAGCCGAAAACGACTTAACATACTATTAGTCAAATATCGTGATGTAAAACATGATTAAAGACGACAGTGAGGATAGTGATGACGAGGATGATGAAGAAGGCAAGGGTTGGGTTCGTATTTTGGTCAGTGTTAGCCCCGACACCTTGACTGTACATTATACTAAACCCAAATGCAATAGTCTCTTTTCAACGCTGTATCTTGGCTTGGGCTGCAGTCTTGTTGGCCGTGTAAAACGCCTCCACTTTAATTCGGTCAGATGGTCTTTTTATCTATACTACTCTACCACTCGGATAGGTGAAACAACATCGACAGAACCTCCAGGATTTGTCTTGGAATTCAGTTACACGGGCTGCAAGTAAGATTTGAGAGTAGTCATGAGGTAGAGAGGGGAAGAAGATACAAGACTTGATTTAAGATAAAAAATAAGCGAATAAAGTAACCCCATAAAAGCCCCCTCTCCACCCCTACATTTCTCCATTATTGAGAAGGGTTGCCATCCTGCCCCTGTAGGGGAGCTGTGATAACTCCGGAGAGAGAGAGAGACACACAGGAACACCAATCAGAGAAGAGGTTGGTCAGTCTAAAACCGTAATTGTCTCAATTGTCAACCACTGCAGATATTTAACGACACTCGGTCTTAAATCTTACCTACAGCACCTTCAGCAGTCTTAAGTTCAAAGTCGTACATCTAAAATCGTATATTAAGATGCCCTATTACATGGAATCTTCATCATATTTATGAACAATAAAGGGAGGCAGCAGGACATGGGTGTGTATCAATAGTCGCAGGATGCTTTGGCTCCAGGCACTGAATGGGTTTGTAGTTATTTTAACTCCAGGGTCTGGGTGAGGCTGAACTCCCCCTGGGTGGGGGAGGAGGAGAAGACCGGCGTGAGCTGCATTCAGAGTATTGACCTACACCCCATGACCACCTGGGAAGGCCACATGCTGACGGAGTACCCCCCCCAAAGACCCCCAGGGAGGGAAACCACAGGGGGAACGAGCGGAAGGAGACCAGCTGAGGAGAGATGGTGTGACGATGGAGGATGGGGGTGGGGGGGGGTGTTTACAAAAAACAAAAAACAGAAACAGCAAATCACACCGGCACACGTGCACACTCTTGGTCACGTGCACTCTCACGGAAAGATTAGGGCCATATTCATTGAAAGAGTCCAGGGAGCTTGGTTTAGTAGTTTCAGAGTTAGCATCGTGGTGGAGCTATGATGCCCTTTTCTTTTCTTTTTCTGAAGGGCTGCATTTCATTGTCTCATTACCCTCAACTAGTCCATTCCCTCCATCATTCATCCACCATCCGTCCATCCGTTCACCACCACCATCAATGCTGCGCTCCCTCTCAGCATGAATACGGCCCTGGAGCCAGTGATGCACTCTCTGGTAGGGGGGTCAAACCTCCGCTGGACCAGACTGGCTCTGGTCTAGGCAGGCTGGACCCCCTCGCTCACCCAGGAAAGCATTATCATATAGCTGGGGAAGGGGTGGTGGTACTGTGGTACTGGGGGGGGGGGGTGCAACGTAGTGCATGCTCAACTCGGCCCAGCACGCACGCACGCACACACGCACACACGCACACACGCACACACGCACACACGCACACACGCACACACGCACACACACACACACACACACACACACACACACACACACACACACACACACACACACACACCAGGGAGAGTGGCAGCTCACTGAATCATATTAGTCTCAAACTGAACAGCCAACCTCTCAAACTACCCCCACTCATATCAGAGTAGGATAGATATATTTTGTTGCCCTCTGCCATAACATAACAAAGTGCGAGATAGGACGCTGTGTGTGTCCACGTTAGGTATGGGAGCACTTCCCATGTATTTGGGTCTACTCTCAAGTGCACTGCACCCCTCTGCTTCACTGAGCTGCCATTGCTGTGATGGGGGGAAGCAGTAGACGGGGGGGACGGGGGGGGGGTGGGAGTACCTGCAGTGACACTATTCCAGTCTAGCAGTTTGTAAGGGCGCGGGTTACCCAAAGCTGGGCCCGAACACACCATTAGTACACGGGACAGAGAGCAAAAGAAGAAGAAGAAAACAAACAAGCTCAACACAGCAAGACGACAGCAACAGCAGCAACACACACACACACACACACACACACACACACACACACACACACACACACACACACACACACACACACACACACACACACACACACACACACACACACACACACACACACACACACACACACACACACACTTGAAAAAACTAACAAGGGGTTGGTGAGAGAAAGGAAGTAAAGATGTGGAAAATACCAAAACACTGAAGAATAAGTAGCTTCTAGAAGTAGAGGGAAGAGGTTGCATGCAGCAGCAGCAGGACATTCACAGCTTAGCAACCGTACACAGCAGCACATCGAGCGGTTTAACGGCACCGGGGTCATGTGTGAATGGAGCCGGTATCGAAACGCCCGCAAATCAATTCCAACCGATATCCCTGCAACAGAAACCAGGCTCCGGCCTCATGGCCTCGTTCACATGTACGGATCTTTGTGTTCCGACAATGCAGCCACATGCATGCATCTTAGGTTACAAACAATGGAAGAAGCTGGTGACCTGTCATACGATGTGTGTGGGGAAAGAAAGATCACAGAGTTGCAGAACTCATTGTGTTTTCGAATACAAAGCTTGATTAGTCTTTTTTGAGGAAGTGTGTGATTAAATCCTCGGTGATTCGAAAACTTAAATCAAGCAACAGCATTCAGAAAGAAAAGGGGTCTACCATATTCCATTAACAAAAATGTAACATATTAACTCTAAAACCTACTGTCTAATTAAGCAATAGGACAGTATTTTAACATGTCTAGTTTTAAACAGCAAGTACAATGGAACAAGTGTATAAAAAAATAAAAGGCACACAAAATGTGAATAATAAGACACCATTCAGAGATCAGGAGACGTGTGACTTGAGCAAACACGGCCACACCTTGACAGACGTTAGGCCGGCCCACAGTGCTTGAAGCCACATAGAACCAGGCAGCACAAGCAGCAGCCGAACCCAGGGTCATGCATCAGCAAAACACCTCCACACACACACACACACACACACACACACACACACACACACACACACACACACACACACACACACACACACACACACACACACACACACACACACACACACACACACACACACACACACACGTTTGTCAAGTCAATCGTGAAGTGAAAGCTCCCCCCCCATTTGGAAAGAAGAGGATTTAAATAAACATACAATCCCAGGTCTGGGACTTAGTCACGTGAATCAAAATCAAAGTTGACTTGATTGCAAAATACTTGTTGATGGCACACACAGAAACAAAAAAAATCGAAGTAAGAAGTCTGATCTATAATACTCTTGACAGTGCTGATCTGCTTCTATTGGTGTGTCCTACAGAAAATTAAGTATGCTGAAAATAACCTTGTTCATTCCCATGTTGACAACTACAAAAGATACTTATGGCGGTCATAGTTAAAAGTACATTTGGTCAGAAGTTTGTAGAAAAGTATTTTTGAACCCTACTTTGTCTTCTGGGTGGTAAGTGAAAACGGCAAAATTATTGTAAAAGTATGGTAAAAACCAAGAATGGCTGGCTTGATGTGCATTGTAGTAATTTGAGAGCTTATGTTGTTGTTTCACCAGGGAGTTGTTTTATTACAGATTGTAGGTTATATTTCCATTGTCCAGCAAAATGAGAGGTTAATTATTCACTAGGTAGAGCTTTTACCTGGCTGGTCAGCGATTCACTTCACCACACAAGTTATATTATGTAGCATCTACATAATCCTTCAAAAAAGAGATTATGAAGATACTAGCGCCTTAATACACGTTCCACACACACACAGACACGCGGGATGTATGGGTAAGACCTACCAGGGTTGTGAATGCGGTCCAGGAGTTTGACCGAGCGCGCACTGACCACTCCCCCAACGTGCACCAGGAAGCCAGGTGGAAAGCAGGTCAGGGTGAAGAAGGGGAACTCCTGTGAAGGCAAGGCAGCCACAATCAGGACAGGCTCACAAGGGGCCACTACCACAGCGGCAGCAGCAGCCTGGTGGGCAGGGCCCTGGAGCTCACCCGCATTTCTAATGACTACAAAGTGAAACATTACGGTCAAATAGAACTCTGATTCAACTTGAAAAATGACTCAAAATGGTATTCCTGTGCTACATAAACCACAACTGGCCCAGAACCCAGAATGCACTTGGCCACATATTTAGGAAAGAACCGTCATGCATCAAAAGGTTGGGTGTGACCCCCATGCAGTCAGAAGGCCCTACTACCTCCACTCTGTTCCATCAGACCTGTGGTCTGATGGAACAGAGTCATCACAAAGGACTAGACAGCATTGTCCCTAGATCTGAAAGGACTGGATTACAATGGAGGAGGATTCTCAGGGCTGTGTAGCCATACTGCCTATCAGATCCAATCCTTTCCCATCTAAATGAATGCCCTACTTTAGGTTCAGTGTACCATGTGACGGGGCAGTAAACAAGTCCTGCTGCAAACAAATGGGGTTGTGCACGTCATGCCGTCTGTCTGTGTCCGTCTGTCTGTCTGTTGAGCCATCTTACTGTGTGTGAACGGCAAGATAAGATCCATGCAATCCTGGAAGCCCTCCAACCCGCCAACACCTAATCTGCTTCCAGGCAGCAGATTAATGCTTCGGTACACGGCAGTGTACAATGCAGAGCTATTGGGACTTCATGTTCTGTCATGCAAGAGTATGGAAGGAATGACCTGCTGTGACCAGATAGAAGGAGGACCTGCCCGGTCTCCTTCTTCCTTAGTGGTTGGTGGGTAGCAGCTCCTCTTTCATTGGTTCCGCACAGGCGACCAAATCGCAGGAGATTTAAAGGAGAAGGCTGACGTGATTCTATAGTTCTCGTAATAAATCACAAGCTACCAGAAGCCACAATGCTTTTCCCTGCCAACTCTCCCGGCACGCTCGTCTTCAAGTCGGTACACAGACCGAATGCCTGCGAGCTGGAGAAAAGCATTGTCTCTTTCGATGTTTCCCCTTGTGGATTCCGGCACCTCGTTAGCAATGGCAGCATAAAATAAAGTCAGCCTTGTAGCCTTTAACAGAGGAGGGCAAAACGAAAGAAGAAAGAAAACAGAAACACACAAAGGCCTCCGTCCCAAGCTGAAGGGGACACCACCCCCCAGCCTCTCAGCCATGCCCTGACCGAGCTCTGTGGATCTGGGGAGGGCGAGCTGGGCACTGAGAGACCCGGTACGGCCCGCCGGGTGGCTCCAGCCCATCCTGCTCCCTCAGATCCACATAGAGGGAGGGGTGGAGGAGGGGGAGGGGGTGGCGGGATGACTCAGTTAGGTGGAGGGGAGGGCGTCCCGTGGCATGGGGCTGTTAAGGCGGTGGAGGGGGGCAGATGGGGTAGAGTGAGGCACACAGCGGGGCGACAGTGTGCGTGCGTTGAGTATTTGAAGGAACATACCCGGGCATTTAACAATAAAGCCGAGGAGGAGGCGGCCTGAGAAGCAGGGGTGGTCAGGGGGGGGGACAGAGAGAGGGGGGGGGGGGGGCTGTTATTCTGCCTGGCGACAACGCTGTGACTGCACAGCTCACGTACCACAGCCAGTGGTCGCAGTGAGGAGCACTGAGCCAGCATGGCTGACAGAGTGTGTGTGTGTGTAGGGGTTCAGCGTTAGCTACAGCCGGTCAATATCAATGTAGAGATGTTATCAATGTCATGATACAACTTATTCTGTTGTTTTTCTTTGATTGATCGAGACAAATCCTCAATAGAAACCAAAAGTATTGGGGCAAACATATATTCACAGATCAAAGTAGAATAGTGTGTGTGTGTGTGTGTGTGTGTGTGTGTGTGTGTGTGTGTGTGTGTGTGTGTGTGTGTGTGTGTGTGTGTGTGTGTGTGTGTGTGTGTGTGTGTGTGTGTGTGTGTGTGTGTGTGTGTGTGTGTGTGTGTGTGTGTGTGTACCCTCTGCTCCAGGGCGGTCTGTGTCTGCTGTCTCAGGAGCATCTTCAGAGGTCCCGCCTCCTTGCCCACGCTGCCGCCGCTGCCCATACCTGGTAGAGAACAGAGTCCCGCCCCCCCCTGTCACTCACACTCACAGGACAAGATAGGCAGTCTTAGGCCTAATCCCATTTCTACCCCTTACCCCTCCCCCTTGTTTTGAAGCGGTAAGGGGAAGGGGTAAGGGGTAGAAATGGGATTGTGCCTTAACCAGTCATGCACAGTGTAGTCAACATCCTGCTTCCTTAATAAACACCAGCCGTCATATGCCTTTCAGTGAGCTGTAGCTCAGACAGGGAGGTGTAATCACAGGACCGGTTGGCAGTTACGACCTGAAAGTCGACTTATTTAACAGCACCTGAACCGACCGGGACTTAGTCCGTCGATGTAACGCGATTCTGTTGGAAACACTTTGGCACTGATCCTACGTTTACACCTCGAGGTGCGCTGGGATACCTGCTCCCTCTACGTCACAATAACGCCACTCCTGTTCAGACCTGAACGTAATGACTTAATGACTCGCATGACTGACGAATCCATCACACCACATGCTTTCATGGGGTCTCCTAGGTGGAGCCGGTGGTCTGGGGGAGAGGACAGTCTGTGGCTGGGGGGGGGGGGGGGGGCTCATTGAGGTGGTTTGGGTGGACAGCAGTCCTACTATACCAGAGGCTGCTGCCGGCAGCAGGCCTTCACTGAAGGACACGCTCTTCCTCAGAGGGGAGGAGTCTGATTGGAGGGCACAGTGAGGGGGCGGGGTGTCGACTCTGGGGGCTGAGGCATGCCTGCAGCCCATTGGCCGAGGGCCAGGGAGGGGCAGGGAGTCTGTGGAGAGGGCCGGGGAGCTGGGACACAGGAAGATCCCAGGCCTGCGTCTCATTGGCTGGGGCTTCTCTGTCCAGCAGAAACAGAAGGCGGGGAGGACAGAAGACGAGAGGGACGCCACAGGAACACAAAGACACAGCAAGGAGGAAGGAGGGGGGAAAACAGCAACAGATAAGAATGAGAAAAAGAAATGATGAGGAATACAATGGATGATGGCAGAGAGAGAGAGAGACAGAGAGACAGAGAGACAGAGAGACAGAGAGACAGAGAGACAGAGAGACAGAGAGACAGAGAGACAGAAAGAAAGAAAGAAAGAAAGAAAGAAAGAAAGAAAGAAAGAAAGAAAGAAAGAAAGAAAGAAAGAAAGAAAGAAAGAGCTCAGAGAGTATGCATGTTTCAACTTAAAGGTCCCATGGCATGCCACCAGCTGTGAGGTTGATAAACCTTACAAGCCATTTTTTTTAAATCTGCCCCCTATGACATCACAAGTGCGCGTGTCCACCTAGATGCGTGCTGGGTAAATCAGTCTACCAGCCTACCCAGTGGACTGTAGCAAACGTTGCTCATCTATCCGTCACACATCTAGGTGGACACGCCCACTCTGAAGATTTTCAGCTTGTAACGGCTAATCACACTCACACCTGGTGGCATGTCATAGGACCTTTAAACCAATGCAATGGTCCAACTTAAGCTCAGATTGCTGCTCAACACCTTCTACCCGAGCAGGAAGAGCCTATTTTTGCAATCGGCTGGCATTGTGATCGCTTGGAAACAAACGCCATGCATACCCAGCCAAGACCTTCCGGGCTCAGGGACAATTGTCCCTAAAGTGGAGTACGGGAAATACTTATCTATTGAGGAAGTGTTACACTAGATGGAGAGAACAGATGGGGACAAACGATGGAAAGCAGGGTGAAACAGGAGAACGGGGGATGCCTAAGAGAGCAGCAGAGAGGAGAAAGGGTAGCTAGAGGGTCACAAAGGGTGGCATCAGGGGCGGGGGGGGATTCGGACTGCTAGGCTCTTCCCTTCTGGTGAGCGGTCAACATACCAGAGCTGTACAGGGCTTTTTGATGCGTGTGTGGGTCAAAGACTTGGAATTCCTCCTTGTTGGAGGCGAGGTTTGATAAGAGCTCACGTGTGGACCGAGTGACTCACTTTGAGGCACCTCAAGCCTGAGATGAACCAATAAGGCTAAGCCATCTCATAGGGGCCTCTTTCAGAATGGAAGATGGACTTTGAGACCTGTGACTCTTTGCCCTACACAACGTAGGCCATATACTACCAACGAAGAAGGGTCCTCAGCCAGTTGGACACACACACACACACACACACACACACACACACACACACACACACACACACACACACACACACACACACACACACACACACACACACACACACACACACACACACACACACACACACACACACACACACACACACACACCTGCTTTGTTGGTAGTATACCGGCCCCATTGAGACAACTCGTCTCTGCACAAGGACATCCATATATGTATACGGTTACACTAGTTTAGTTGGAGGCAGACCAGCCCATGGAGAATGAGGGGGGGGGGGGAATACAGCTCCACACAACTACAACTGGAACTTAAGAGACACACATACAGAAAGGCAACATAAAAAAACCACAGAACAAATAATGGTACATACAGAAATCATAGAAACCACAACCGTAGGGTAGCACCAAGGTGGGGCCGGGGGGGGGGGGGTCGGGTGGTGTAGGGCAGGTGGAGAGGGTGGGGGTGGGGGTGGGGGGGGGGGTCTTACCCATCTTGGGCGTCAGACTGAGGTCAGTGTCAGATGAGGAGGACTGCCGACTGCAGGGCTTGGAGGAGGAGGAGGGGGGAGGAGAGGAGGAGGGGAGCACTCGAAGGGGAGTCAGGGGGCCGGGGGCCGTGGGCGGGTCCTCACTGAACACAGGCCTGCCGGGAGAACACCACACACACACACACACACATGTACACACACACGGCCGTCACCACCCCCTTCAGTGCTTGTGTGAGCCTTGTGTGTGTGTCCGTGGGGGGAGGGGGGGGAGGGGGGGGGGGGGTACAGTCATGTGTGGAGGATGTTTTCTTGTGGGTTCACTGTTCAGGTGTTTGAGGTGCTACTGATGGCTGGATGGTCAAACACAAAAGCAAGCAAATTAAAAGCAAGTTAAATGGTAAAAAAACAACAACAACAACAACAACCAAAAAAAAACAAAGACAACAAAACTCAACCACACCAAACCAAAAACACGGGAGCAACACGGGAGAACACAGAAGACAACACCTTAGAGGAGGAGGGGGGGGGGGCGCGCAGTGTCAGAGCCTATTGCACCTGGAGGTATCAGGCACCATCCCTGGCCCTCTAACCACATCTCAGGGGCCCTCATTCCTGCCCGGGGCCCTCACACAGCGCAGCACTATGGACCTCTGGATGTCCAGACTGCCACATAGGCCGGTTCCAGTCCACACAAGAGTTCAGGGCAGCTGGCCCGGTATGGGTATGAGGGCTTTGGAGGCTTCCTGGGACTTCAGTGGAGGAAGACGACCGGAGGCCCGAGACCCAAGCAGAGGGTTGTGATCAAGAGTCAACGGCGAATGGGCCCTGTACTGAAGACCAGCCTTCTTTAAGGTCATGACCATCAAATGGTGTAACCCTTCGTCTACGCTGCGCCGTACATCCTACAAACCCCCCCACCCACCACACCACCCGCCTAGTCCACAAGGGTCCCTGGCTGCCAGTGCATACCAGCGAAGATGAGGGTGGGGACAGAGACAGAGAAGTTCTGGGACAGCCTCTGGGCGCTGCAGGTTGAGTGCACTGGACTGTTGTGGGTGGAGCGACATCCATGGGCCAGGGGGGACCTGGACCAATCAGTGCACAGGAAGGAAGAGGGAGGAGCAAGAGGAACACGCAGAGCAGTAGAGGAAGAGAGACAGAGAGACAGAGAGAGAGAGACAGAGAGACAGAGAGACAGAGAGACAGAGACAGAGAGACAGAGAGAGAGAGACAGAGAGACAGAGAGACAGAGAGAGAGACAGACAGGCAGATAGAGAGAGAGAGAGAGGGGGGGATAGAGAGAGACAGACAGGCAGATACAGAGCACAACATTGCAACAAATACAAAGAGAAAAAAAAAAAGAAAACAGCCAGGAGAAAAATCTCTTACTGTACTTTCTTTCTACGGTGCATCATATTGTTGAAAAAAATGAGTCAAGTTAGTTAACCTGTTTTACAGGAATTCACTCGAGCTCAATACGGACAAAAAAAGCAGTTGTCAGGCACACATGCAGTGGATATTGCATCCCTTATTACCGGAACTAAGAATGAAATACACATTTGATTAAAGGGCCTATTAGGGTGGTTGAGAATAATCAATTATTTGTTCATATTTTAACATTTTAACATACAGTAGTAGTCTATGCTATCCATTAACGCTTTCTAAATGATAGAAGCCTGTCCCAAAGACAGGTCGGTATTGATGATCAAAGCAAACAGTCGGTCTACTAGGCTGAACTTAACAGCTGTAACTATGTTCATAGAAGAATAATTCTTCTAATCATATTAAATATCCAAAGCCTAAAATAAATGTTCAAGCCTAAAGCACGGAATCCTATAAGGAAAGACCCAAATTATTGCTTAAAAGTCTGTTTTGAAAATATAGCCATGTTACATTTGCGGTCTTTGTGCTTTGTTCAATACCGGTAGTTTAAAACAATGTGATTCTAGTTCTTGTTTGTGTAGCGCTAAAATATGAGGAAATATATAGTCTGGCAAAACTACAATACCCAAGCTGGAGGGGGAAGAAAGGAAAGTCACTGAGCAAAGGAGTCGGAAGAGGAAGATAGATATTTGCTCCGAGAGGAAATTCAACGAACCTACAACCTTTTCAGGTGAAATAAAATAACATGGACAATGTTGCAACTATACTATTATAAGCAGCTTCAGCCACTCCAAATATGAAGCAGGTAAGGTTAGGTAAGGAAATGCCGCCTCAAAGCTCCTTCCTGACTGTGTTGGCAGACCCGAATAATTGATTATTAGCTCATAATAATCAATCAATATTATTCAACCATGAAAAATATGATATTTTGCACATCTCTAGTGGCTATTGAGTGCAAGTTTTGAATAAGAGCCACACCAAGAGAAAGCATGTAAAATGGTGACCAATCAAGAGTCCCTTTTGGAAACCTGGCATCTTGGTCAAAGGTTTACTTTTGTATATTCTACAAATTCACCCTGAGAGGAATGACTGCGACCGAGCAACCAAATGCAATGATTCACTTCGCTGACCAGGACAGCGCATCAACCCACTTAATGCATGGAGGAAGACAGGCTTTTGGATGAGGTATGCTGTCGGCAGCCAGCCTACAAGCTATGCTAACATGTGCGACCACTGTCGTACCAGACATATGTCTTAGGCGCACGCATTTCGGATGCATTGGTGAATTAACAGGCGGACATGGCATTAGCATGTGGGATGCATGCGTGTTTGCACGGCACACTCCTCTCGGTGACAGAATGCTTGAAAGAGTCTTGGATGCGTTCACTGGAGTCATTTGGTTGGCTGGTCAACTTTGGACCACATCTCCCCGCCAGGGCTGAATAAGGTCCCAGACTGGGTACCGAACAGAGCACAGTCACATGCAGAAGATGCGTGGAGTTCCATGCAAAAGCATTTGGAATGCAGACAACAAGCGAGGCTTAGGATTGGCTATATGCGTCTGAGGATATGATGTACAGTGGTGAGCAAAGCATGACTGACACACACACACACACACACACACACACACACACACACACACACACACACACACACACACACACACACACACACACACACACACACACACACACACACACACACACACACACACACACACACACACACACAACTCACTCCTTGCTGTCCTTGGACGGGGAGTTGCAGGCGTTGGAGGCCGGGGCGGTGTTGGGGTGCGTGTATGCGTTGGCATTGGCCCCGGCGCTGAGTTTGTCCAGCGTGCAGGCTGTGCCGATGGCCCGGACCACAATGCCTGACTCGCCCTCCAGGTCGAAACACTGCAGGTAGCCCACCACGGCGTTCCCGCCCATCTCCAAGACCTTCAGCCCGATCTTCCTCTGAAGCTCCCCTAGAGGCCGCGAGAGACAACCAGACGGTCGCGAGATGTCAACTACGACTGTACTATACCAGGGATCGAAAACGTACACCATACAATCAACAGACGAGTCGTCCTCAATACAGAAAAAAATACATAATACAACGTAAACAAAATAGGAAAATGACAAACTTTCCAAATATTAAATATAAAAAAAAAGGCAGTTTTGAAGTACTGCCTCATTTCACAATGCAGGGGGAAATCAGTGTTCAGAAATGGTTGACATTTGCTCTACCAGACATGAGGGAAATGAGTCTCTGGCGGGCTTCATTGGAGGCTCTGGGGGTCCTGATGCGGTCGATCCACTGGTACTCCGGGTCTTCGTTCACCACCAGCTCTTCCACAAACCCATGGACCATGGCAGCTCGATAGCACAGCGGAATAGATGTAGCTATTATGCAGAGAACACACGATCGCCACAACAAAGTCAGGTCCATTGATTAACACATGGGTCAAACTCCTATTCCTGCACCAGATTTCATCGCTCTACCACGACGACAGACACAGACACAGACACAGACACAGACACAGACACAGACACAGACACAGACAACTCACTGCAGAAGAATTTGACCCCACACGAGGACTGTCTGAAGCGGTTCAAGTCGTTGAAAAGATCCACTTTGACGAGAACGTTGATCTCTCCTCGGATACCTGGAGGAAGAGTGAACAGCTGTGAGTAGTCATGAACACATTTCAGAACCACAGTGGGTCATGAGGATGATGATGATGATGATCTACCATGGATTGTGTCGTAGATTGGGAACCAGCCAGAGATGACGGAGGCTGCCTCGCTGCAGAGCAAGGGGTCGATGTCGATGTACACTTTCCCTATGGCGTCGTTAGCACTGTATGTATCGTGGTCCAGGACTGTGATCTGCAGTGGCTCATCCTGCAGGTCCTCATCATCAACCTGCAGGGGAGAGAGGAAGAGGATCACTTAGTGGGAGTGGATTCATTCACCGAATTAATTTCATGAGTCAAACATTTTCAAATTCTCCAAACCTCAAATTTGAACCATTCTGAGTTCCATTGTGGGTTTAGACACTTGGGATAGACATCAGTTTTAAAAGTTGTGTTACCGAACTTGACCTGCAAGACATATGGCACATGCGTTACAGAGTTAATCAGCATATTCAATTAGAAAAACAATTGTATTGATATTTCACAGTATCTTCATACATAATCAATATGAAATGTAAATTAAATAACAAGAATATACCAATATCGACCCAATTTCTTTTTTATAAAAACAAACAAACGATGCTATCATTGGTATTGGGTCCTTAATATAAACAGTGTAGGGTGTTTGGCAAACTGCTACCATTACTGATGATCTTAACCCACCTCCACAAATGCATCGGTAAGGTCACTGGCTCGGTCCATTACGGGCAAGTGGCGCCCCGCAACAATTTTGGCTTTCAACTTCCCCGGCATGATTGCGTCTATACAAAATAAAACAAATGTATTGATCATACGGACACAGACAACCCTGTGTTTAGGACTGACAGAGGCACAATTACCAAAGTGACACAGCCCAGCGAACTTGACAACAATAACATATGTTGATGACAATCAAGAGCTGTCATTCAGTCCAGTGATTCATAGAGCAGGCTCCATGAGATGCTAGCTAGCTGTAAGCTTTAGTTTGTTCTAGATATTTTTGCAAGTTTGATTTAGATCTTTTTCCCCACCTCTCCTCAATGAAGCTAACCATAATACCAGACCGCCCGTTATCTTTGCTGGCAATGACATTCAGCGTACACAGCGTCTGGCCGTGATCGGATAATTGGGCTAATGTTAGCAACCACATGGCTAGCAGTAGCAAGGAAAGCAGCTTACTGCATTGCAGCGAGTGCTAGCCCATAACAGACTGGCAATTCAATTAAAACAGCGGGCATCCTCTCCAAGTAACATCACGTTATTAATGTATTCAATGTCATCCTTACCAATGTCTCAATGTCGAAAGATATCTACCAGACCAGCAGGCTTGTTTATGAAAGTGATGACAGCCCGCCAGACTGACCTCCGCGTCGCATCCATAACATGGGACGATTTGCTTCAAAAGACCACCAAAGACACGTTATGATCCAAGAATCTCTACGGAACTAATGGCGTGCTACTTTACACCATGGTGTTTCGATACCTGCACATGACAGGTATTAAACGTTGACTGTATTTATTCATCTTAAACACGTCCCGTTTGATCCCTGCCTACTAGATAGGCTCGTCAGCGGTAGGCGGGCTAGCTGTGGCTGCGGCTCAAGGTAAATGGATTTCCCGGTGTGCCGTGTGGTCGGTTGGTCGGGACATGCGCAGTGTGCCTGAAGTTCAGGAGGCACCAGTGAAGAATGATGTTCTGCTTTTCACTCTGGTTTTAATCGAGGAACACACACACACACACACACACACACACACACACACACACACACACACACACACACACACACACACACACACACACACACACACACACACACACACTCTACTGTGGTATAATATTTATCTGATGAGCATGAAGTGTGGAAGTGAGCATGAGCCCATTTTATCTGCAAATAATCTGCCAATGTATATCCCTACTACTGCAGTGATATTTCCTTATCCTTACAGTAGTAGTGTACTTATATACTTATGACATGACAGTAGCCAGGGCCCAGAGCTTTTCTCAGTGGCTAGACTTGAATATAGGGTTTAAGCGGAATGAAGATAGAATGCAGAAGTATTTCTTTGATTATTTTAACTTGAAGAAATTCCTAAGGAAGGAAGGCACCAGTATGTGTGGAAAGTCAAGTGAAGGACTTGAGTGAAACCTCAGCTGAAAACAGCACTACTATACCTTGCTTTAACATGCCCTGTAAGTTGTGCCATTGCCATTAGGCTCAGGAACGTTTTCTTAAGGAAAATCCTTCCCTCTCTAATTCAGTCAGTTAGTAGCCTCATACCTCACCCATGATGACGACAGGACCAGGTCAGAAAGATGGTCGAAGATTTGAATCTGTCAGGCGAACCTTGATATATTGGCACACTAGGTGGAAAAGTTACTCCCCGTTGGCAGGTAGGCCGAATAGATTTGTATATCTACTGCAAGTCATTTTGCAGAGCAAAAGGTGACATGCTATGATCACCATAAGACTTGATCCACACTAGCACTATAGTAGTTATAATACTATACTAAATGTAAATTTGTTTGGATAGTGATGATCCCACTTTAAAATATGGATACATATACCACCAGCCATCCATGTAGCAATGTGTAGGCTATAGAAAATGCGCATATTCCATAAAAAGAACAAAACGTTTTAGAAAATAATTTATAACCAATTTGTCAAGACAGTGTATTGGGAAATCTTCACCTGAGAGACATCAGAACATACAAGACAGACATTAAATGACCCACTGTACTGAGGGAAAATGAGGTATTATGTCTAAAGCCTGGAGTGTAATTTAACTGTAAAAACCCTTTGCTTAAACCAAACAGATATATATAATAGCATCCTCTTTTTGATTCTAAAAAGGCACAACTTTAATTTAACAACAAAACAAAAAATAAAACGCAACAAAATCAACTTAGAAAATTTGTATCAGATTGGAGAAGCCCAAAAATTGTGGGTAAAAGAATCATAAATTATTACTAATCAATAACATTTTGAAAAGTGGAGAATAGTGAAAATACATGAATTAACAAACTGCCATTGTGCTGAAAAATACATTCTGGCTGGCGTTGCGGGTTCTGTGCTGGAATGTAGCATATTTCGTTAGCTGCCAATATTCCTATCTTCAAATAAGAATTGATAAGATGAAATTTAAAGTTTGAACAGTTCACTTAATGCCATTATCTGTGTCTGAGCGGAGAAACAACAGCTGTTTTTGGGGAAAATTTACTTTGGGCTATGGTTTAAAATAGTTACCCTAGTTCTAGGTTGTGCGATGTCATTTACAGAAATGTATTTTTAAACAACCGTGTTCCTCAAATATGAAGGAGGAAAGAAGGCACATATGTGGCATTCACATTTGTGGGGAAGGCGTGACTGATGTGAACATATTTGAGTTAGTAAGACCAAGATCAATCGATCGTCGATTCGTGTTTCCGTTGGTGTGCAGATGCAAAGGCATCTTCTGAAAACCCATTCAATCCTCTGAAAGTACATTACTGGTGAAATATATAAACTCTGGATAGTAAAATACTTCCTTATATACATTACAATATCTCCCTTATTTCTCGAAGATAAAACACAAAACACAAAAATAAAATCTCAGTAGGATCGGTATAATAAATACAAGGGCCTGAGCTATAATAAGAATAATAATACATTTAATTTATATTGCGCCTTTCAAACCAACGGATTTGATGGGGAGCCAGTGTTTCAGGGTTCCAGGGGTTTGCTTGGAGCTCTGGACAGGACTCCGATGCGATGGTGCCATTCGGGAGGTGATGACGGTGTCAGCCACAGAGTCGGACGGTGTCGGGCGGAGTAGGGAAATGTTTTTTAGGTGAAAGAAGGCAGATTTGGTGATGGATTTGATCCGGGAGCGTAATGTTCTGGGAGTGTAAAGGTTGTGCACTCCCCGATCAGTAGTATCTCCTGTGCAATGTGCTCCTCCATCCAGCGGGGGCACTGGTGGTACAGAGCTCAACCCTGAGAGCAAAGAGGGTCGTCCGAGCCAGCGCCCTTTCCATCGAAACACCCGGGGAGCCCGGTCCGTTCTCAGGGTGCGTCGCGTTAGGCGTTAAGGTATTGGGGTTGCCTCTAGCGCAGTGGGGCCCTGGGGATTAGATTAGATTAGATTGACTTTATTGTGAATCGAATCTAAAAATCGAATCTAAAAGGTTTACCTGGAGTTGGACATGGTGCGGCGGTTCCACATGCCCCTCTTGGAGTGGTAGTAGTGGAAGAAGTTCCTGAGGTGGATCCTCTCCACCTCCAGACCTGACTGGAGTATCCTGAGGGAGGGAGAGCCAGAGAGTGAGTGGGTGAAGCTGGGGCCGGTCAACAAGAAATTCAGAACTAAACGTTAGATTGTGTAATAACCAGACAACATATTAAATCCTATCCCAACCTATCCAAGGGTTTTTCAACCTGCGGTATGCATACCACTGATAGTGGTAAGGGTATTGCAGGTGGTGCGTGGGAAATGACTCAGAGAATATACACATTTACAAGAATAGAAGAAAGCATTGCAAAAGAGCCCCGATGAACAACATAGAAAATGGAATGCATTTATACCAGCATTGCATTTGTAAGCAGTGGCCACTCGAAGCGCTTTACAGTATTGCCTAACATTTACCCATCCATGCTCCCACATTCACACAACAATGGCGCTGTCCGACATGCCAGTAAACAGCCAGCTCGTCCGGAGCAGTTAGGGTCAGGTGACTTGCTCAGGGACACCTTGACACTGAGCTAGGAGGAGCCGGCGATTGAACCAGCAACCTTTCCCGTTACCAGACAACCCGCTCTACCTCCTGAGCCACACGCCGCCTCGGTTAGAAAAGCCTAACCTGTCGAGGAGCTCCCAGTCCTCTCCTCCCCAACGGTCCGTGAACTCCCTGGTGTTCATCCCCCCAGCGGCCAACAGATCTGACTTGTAAACACTCAGCAGCCCAAAGCCATTCACCTCCCAGTAGCCTGCAAACACACACACACACACACACACACACACACACACACACACACACACACACACACACACACACACACACACACACACACACACACACACACAGTGTTAATATTCCATATCATATTAAATTACTGTTAGTTTAGTGGAGTGAGTGATTGACTGAAGAGAGTGAGTGAATTGAAGTGCGTGCGTGCGTGCGTGCGTGCGTGCATGTGTGCGTTTGTGCGTGCCTCTGGGTTCCTGGGGCGTGGCTCCACAGTCGAGTCTCATGAGGATGGGCGCGAAGGCCATGTAGCCTTCAACGCAGTGCTTCCTGATGCTGTCCAGGATCGCCATGGGGAAGGAGATGTGGAGGTCACACAGGAACACGATGCTGTGGTCGTCCTGGGCAACGGAGAATGACCAGAAGGAAGATAAATGCATGCTGAGCGAGCGTCTACCACAACTAGACCGGGTGCCCCCCCCGGCCCGTTCTGCCGGCGATTTGAGTTCGCCCTCCAGAAGGGTCTGGAGAAGAGCAATACGTTTCTTTCTGCTTCCGATACGTTCTAGTGGGAGCCAATCACCGAGCTGGCTTCTCCCCCTGGCCCGTATTGGCAAGCAGCCAATTGCGTACAGAGTCATTTGAACCATTGATCACGCCTCTTGTGCTGAAGAAAATGAGAGCAGCTTCCCCAGACCAAGCTCAATCGTAGATTGAGCTTGGTCTGGCAGTAGCCCGGCTAAACCACAACAGTTCCCAACCTTTATCACGCCATGGCTCCATTTGTACGTCTTGCAATTGCTTTGCTACCAGATTATAGGCTACCCTCTCGTTGTATATACAGGAAGTAGGTTAAGAATGATTAGTTTGACTTTGCAAGAAAAAATGTTTGTGGTTGAGCTCTGGTCTAGAGCGAGGAGGTGTTTTGTGGCGGGGTGGAATCAAAGTGATGGTTGTGTACGCGTCGCTCACAGTGATGAGGTCAAGTCCAGCCTGAAGCCCAGCTGCACGCTGGAAGTTCCCACTCAACTTTAGGTATTCATACCTAAAAAGAGCACAAACATTAATAAAAACATTAAAAAAAAACACTTTAACTATATAATAGTGGATACATAGAGTAACAATGAGCATTCAACTTAGTAGTAGTAGAAGAAGAATCATAAGCAGACATACTGAGGAAGAGAGGCCGCATCCAGGGCCTTCTTCACATCCATGTCTGTGCTGTCGTAGTCGACGATGATGAGGCTGAAGTCACGGTCTCTGGTGACGCGGTACAACGCCTCCATGTCGGAGATGAGCTGGATGACCCAGCGGGCCTGGTTCTTCACTGAGACACACATGAGCACATTTGGAAGTGATGGAGAAGCAAAACAAATATAGAAATCTTAGAAGGTAGATGTAGAAGGTAGGTGTGTGTGTGTGCGAGCACGTGCGTGCGTGCGTGCGTGCGTGCGTGCGTGCGTGCGTGCGTGCGTGCGTGCGTGCGTGCGTGCGTGCGTGCGTACCTGGTACAATGAAGTGGACAGTGGCAGTGGGGTTCCACTGAAAACCAAACGGGTTACACAGAATGACCTCCGGGACGGATCGAAGGGGCGGTAACCTCCTGGATCGAGGCTTTTTCCAACGAATCAGACTGTAGACGTAGTGTGACAGGCGGCGCAGCTGGCCACTGGGGTCCTTCAGCTCCAGCTCCAGGAGGTACCGGCTGCCTTGGGCACGGTCCACGCGCTTCTCCACGTTCACAACTCGAACCAGAGTGTAACGCCTGGACACACGCGAGGGCCGGAGGCATTGGTGAGCAAGGACAGTGGGAAATCATTCTGACTGGATCTCTCCCTCTTCTGTTAATCATCATCCTTATTGTTTTGATGGTGTTTTTATACTAGTAACAAGTCTATTTTTTAAATAGTTAATCGAATACATAGAACAAACATGTCATAACTTGACACTATAATGGCAAAGAAATACTAATTTTACTATCATTTGAGGCGAAAATGTTTGCATTTCTCAAGATATAAATGCCAAATATTAAGTTGAAATACATTATTCTGTCCATCAGTCATCAATTAATCAGACCTCTGAAGAATAAGCCCCGCCTCCGAGGCCCCGGTTCCCCTGGGTCACATGTCTAAGGGAGATAACACGGGGGTATACGAATGATCGTACATAACAAACCCTGTAGTCGGCGAGGAAGTAGCAACTGCGTCACACGGGCACATACCCCTGATGCTTGAGGTTCAGCTTGTCCACGTAGGTCCGGACGATGGCCTGCGCGTCGGCGGGCTGCAGCAGCAAGTTGCCCGACACGTTGCAGTTCAGGTCGATCCAATCGGAGCGCAGCAGCTGCAGGTCCAGCTGGTCCGCCTGGAAGGTCTGGCTCCACACCACCTCGGGGTCGAACACCAGCGGCGTCGGCGCCGCCTCCTCGTAGCTGGTGTCCCCCTCGACGCCCCCCTGGTCCCACCCGGATCGCCTCGTCCCGCCTCGGATCACCCGGGTGTCCCCCTCGTCCCAAAACGCTTCCGCACTCCTGACGACGGTGGACGTGTCGGTGTGGTTGGTCCCCGCCCTCTTGGTGAGGTTTTTTATTGCAGGGTCGGAGATGATCGCGTCGGGGTCTCTGTAGGGCTTGGTACTGGGGGCGGGGAGGTCGTGGTGGGGGTCTCTGTAGGGCTTGGTACTGGGGGCGGGGAGGTCGTGGTGGGGGTCTCTGTAGGGCTTGGTACTGGGGGCGGGGAGGTCGTGGTGGGGGTCTCTGTAGGGCTTGGTACTGGGGGCGGGGAGGTCGTGGTGGGGGTCTCTGTAGGGCTTGGTACTGGGGGCGGGGAGGTCGTGGTGGGGGTCTCTGTAGGGCTTGGTACTGGGGGCGGGGAGGTCGTGGTGGGGGTCTCTGTAGGGCTTGATATGCGGGGCGGGGAGGTCTGGGTGGGGGTCTCTGTAGGGCTTGATATGCGGGGCGGGGAGGTCTGGGTGGGGGTCTCTGTAGGGCTTGATATGCGGGGCGGGGAGGTCTGGGTGGGGGTCTCTGTAGGGCTTGATATGCGGGGCGGGGAGGTGGGGGCCTTTGGAGCGATGTGAACGGGAGGCAGAGAGGTCCGGGCGGCGCGTCACAGCGACGGCCGGCTGAGGGGCCGAGCCGTCCTGGCTGCCCTTCGCCGGTACCCCCGTCGGCACCCGCAGCTTTCCACCTCCGCCCCCCTTCACCGGTCGCCTCTTCCTCTTCCTCTTCCGGACCACCGGGTCTGCCGGGGGGGGCTGCGGGGTCACCGCAGGCCGGGCCTTCGCCCTCCGGAGCGCGTCCCCCCGATCGCGCGCCTGGTCTGCGTTCACCTCCGGGCGTCTGTCGGCGTCCCGCGGCCTCACCTCCTGCGGCGGCGGCGGACTGTCGGTCCTCGGTTGAGGCGTTACGCCGGGTCGGTGGACGCCGCGTCCCGCCGCTCCCGGCTGGGCGCGCGGAGGACGCGCTGCGTCCCGCCGCCGGGCCGGGGCGCGGGGCTCTGCGTCCGAAGCGTTCCGGACCCCGCCTCGGGGTTCCCCCGCCTCGCCCCGGGACAAGAGGTTGCGGCGGGGCCGTTGAGCGTCGGTCTGGTCGTCTTCGTCTTCGCCGTACGCCACGTGGAGGCCGTCATCCGCGGCCCCCCAGCCCCCCGCCGGAGCGCGGTAATCCTCTTCCTCCGGGTCTTCGTCACTCTGCTGGAGAGGCGAGTCTAGGACAGATCCACAGACACACGACGTGAACGAGGGTTGGGACGCACAGGGGGTCGATCCGGTGTGTCTGGGATGGGGCAGGGCGGGGGTCGCCCCCCTTTGGAGAGCGGCCTACCTCTCTGACGGAGCGGGTCCTCGCGCCCCCCCGGCCGGTCCAGACTCATGTACCGCGACAGTCCAAAGCTGAGCGTGAGGAGGTTCAAACAAGAGACGCTTCAGTGGTCACACCGACTGGGCCGACGTCTAGCAGCTTGTGGGCCATTATAGCGAAAACATTTCAAAATGCACACACCTTACTCAACACTTTGAGGTCGATCAACAAGCACAATTACAATGACCTCGTAAAAACACAACTGTATTCCCCGCTGGCATAATGTGTCGGGCGTATCCAAAGCATTTCTCCTCAGGTTGCACGTCACATGGGGTCACATCGGTATCTAGTTACTTCATATTCAACCATGCAGGTGCACTCACTACTTCAGAGACTCGGCACTCTCGTGGTAGAAGCAGCTGTTCTCCGTCTCCATGTGTGTGAGGCGCGTGTAGTCATTGGGGTGGATGTAGGTCATGTGCACCTGAGGTTAGGGGGACAGGAAGTGACCATAATTGGCACCGCGAACCCACAATGAGTCATCAAAACACGCAGACATTTCAGTGACATTTGCCTGACAACGCAGAGCGTGGAACCAAAGCCACACGACGTGCCAAATCGAAGCGCTTGCAGAAGGACGCGCTCATCTGGGGATCGGGGACTCACAAACTGCAGGCCCTGGTAGCGAAGGAGCTCGTAGCCTTTGATGATGTAGCTGGGTCTGTAGGAGCAGTCGGGCAGCACGCTGCGAAGGGACCGGGCGGGGATCATCTGCCCTGCGGCACGGGAGGGGGGGGGGGGGGGGGGGGGGGGGGGGGGGGGGTGTTAGTTGCGTTTGCAAACAACACTACGATTCATTGACTTAGTGTTTGAGGGGGCTTTTCAAGGCTGAGGGACGAAACTGACACGAATTTGAAAAAAAAGCTGCAGGGTGCCTGCATGCGAGATGACCAGCAATGGTTGACTAGTATCTACGGAGGGGGTTACCCAGCATGGAGCCTGGACTGTGGGAGGGGGGCGGGGGGGGGGTCTTACGCCGGTAGAAGGTGTCTCTAGGGTCTTCCCTGAGCATGTCCGGACCGGCCGGCCGGTGACAGGGCTGGGCGTCGGCCTGGTAACCGGGCTTGTTGCCAGGCTGGTCGAGCGGCGTTCTCGCGTGGCTGCCGGCCGTCTGCGGGATGTGATCCACTTCGCTCATGAACAGCGACGACTCGCCTGCGGTGGAGGAAGAGGAAGAAGAGAGAACGCCGGGTGAAGAAGAGCCACTCGAATGGAACCGATACCGAGACATCGAGGAGATAAGATGGATGGCAGACGGATACAAGGAGACGTGTTGGTGCTGAACCACAAGAGGACACACGGCTGCAATAGCTGTGGGTGTCCACCGGGGGCAGGGTGGAACTCACTGGTGTAGAGGGAGATGTGCTGGGAGCCGATCACCGTGAACCTCAGACCTTCCTGGTTGATTTTCCACTGCATGAGGAACAGAACGAAAGTACATCTATTCTCCGTCCTCATTGACGAAAACGAGCGGTGCCACAGCATGGGGAATGGGTGCAGTCCCTACGGCCGGGTGGGGGGGGGTTATACCACCAGGTGGGAGTGGGATTACTCGTCACAAATCGGCTAGCGATGTCAGAAGAGGCCGATTTTCAAAACGGCTTGTGACTGCTAGTCACACTCACACCTTGTGGTATAATGTGTCCCCTTTAAAACAAGCAGGGGCGCAATACTCACCGCTAGCGCCACATGGTCCGTAGCCCTGTCCCCCTGCTTATGGATTAGTTCAAAGAAGTACTTCCTCTGTGCTGACAGCCTGTTAGATAGCAAGTCAGTCAGTCAGTTCTGCGGCCATAACAGTAAAACACACCAGCTAGCCAGAGCATTCTGTTAGCCATCGCTTTCTGCAAGCCATGAAAGCATTCTGCTTCTGGAAGTAACTTCTGATATTAATCTGGACATGGTGTTATCTTGTAGCGCATTGCTCATACCACGTATTTGCGTCGTCAAAAGCTCAGTTGCCATGGCTTCGGGATGCATCGAGTCGGTTAACAGTCATTCGATTTTGTAAGAGCGGTTTCCTTAACATTGGGGTCAGGATGTTACATAATCGTATTTAACCAATCGGTAACTTCATGTTTTCTTTGTGGTTATCACCACTAAATAAATAGGTCATACATGGATTTGGAAGGAGGAAGAGTTCGGTCAGCAAGTTGTGACGACTAACTTTGATTGTCTATGATGCGATGAGTCATATTATGAAAAAGAAAAAAGGAACAGAGCTTATAGTTCTGTATTTCATATCTCTTCTGATACATACAATCCAATTATACGCATCATAATTAAATAATAATAATACGTTGTTTTCTAAGCTTTAGTGCAGTCCTTAACAAACCAGACGCTATAAACAGGTTGTGTGATCCAGTCCAATATAGTTATGAAAGGGTCACGCTATATGCACGTGTATAATAATGTGGATCTCCTATAACAGTACTTAGCTAGACGTGACATGTCCAATGCCTCCTTCATGCTGCTCGTCTCAACCTCTTGGAGGGTGGCAGAGGTACCAGCAGCGAGAGCAGAGAACGTATATGACGATTCTTACCAGTCTGTATAAACCTAAATAGACCTCACCCTTACTGAAACATACACCCATGCAGAACGGGCTCATGTTGGAAGTCCGACTGCAAGTTTAAAAAAGGTGAACAATCTGAAAACTGATCCTAAAAGCAGCCGAGGAAGAGTTTAGAGTTAACAATTATTATTTAAGTCGTAGTGCGTATAATTAAAATTAGCTGGTTACTTAAAAAACCTGTGCACGTCTTTAGTCAATGCTGATCATGCTGCACATCCTAGAGCTGATTCACTCTGCTAATAAAAGTATTAAAAGCTTGCCATTCATTACTACTTACTATCATTAGTCAAACCCCCCCCTTATCACGGCCCCCAGCCAGTCATGCTACGCTAATTAGTGTCCCGTAGTTGCACAGCCAGTTAGAGTACAGAACACTGTCATTGAGTTTTTAGAAATCTGAAAGTTTCCCTCCTACTACCTGTGAGGGGCTCGATGTTAAACATTACGACTTTAAGTAACATTATTATGATTAGAAAAATCGTTTGGCCACTCACCAAACTGGTCTTGATGTCTGACTTGCAAATTTGTTGTACTCCCCGGGTGCTGTCCACTCTGAGCCCGTCTGTAAAGAGACGGCCACGTCACACCAGCATTCCCCGGCAGATGAGACTCACTCAAAGTTTAGAGAGAGGCCAGGCGACCTACCTTGCCCACCCATGCTTGTAGCCGGCAGTCGAGGGGAGACTCATTCGCGCTGAGCCAGAATTCAGAATTGGCTTGAGAGCTCACGGCAAAAACAAACTCCCCTACGATCACAAGAGAAGGGGCCCAGCGTTAGAGGCGTGTGCGGACATGCAAAACTCAACTGCCATGTAGACACTAGTGGCCATGATATCCTTTGCAGCAGGCTGTGAGTAGGATGGAAGGTATACCGTCAGCATAAGGATGCAGGTAGCCAAAGATCCTGAGGCCATAGTTGGTCCACTGGGGCGAGGCAGCCAGCTTCAGGACCGTGGTTCTGGTCTGACAGAAGGAACCACGGGACAATAGGAGTCATGATGTTTAAGGTACACAGTGTGTGTGTGTGTGTGTGTGTGTGTGTGTGTGTGTGTGTGTGTGTGTGTGTGTGTGTGTGTGTGTGTGTGTGTGTGTGTGTGTGTGTGTGTGTGTGTGTGTGTGTGTGTGTGTGTGTGTGTGTGTGTGTGTGTGTGTGTGTGTGTGTGTGTGTGTGTGTGTGTGTGTGTGTGTGTGTGGTTGCCCGGAGCAACATTGATCATATAAATAAATTTAACAAGGATATTTAAAGTTTATTTAAATAGTGAAGTAAGACTTGTTTCTGTTTACATGCACACTACTTCTGCATGTCACTGCCCCAGTATACAGGGCCTAAAGATAATTGATTGGTTCTGCAAGGCAGCTTTTTAAAACTAATTGTTTCCAGCAATGAAATCCGAGAGATTGTTCTCAGGTTATAGTAAAGCAGAGCCTTTAGAAACAGTTTAGCACACCTTGTCTTTCTGGCAACATGTTAACCTTCTAATGGGTACGGATTCGTTGACTTTGCAACAAGAAAATGCAACAAAAGTTGTTTTAGTCAATGGCGTAGCAGTGCGTGTGTGTTCACTCACATGGGGGTACAGAGGGCAGTGCAGTGTGTGCTCACTCACGTGGGGGTACAGAGGGGAGTGCGTGTGTGTTCACTCACATGGGGGTACAGAGGGTAGTGCAGGTTCTTCCGGAGCTGGTCGATGGAGCTCCCACACCAGTCCTCAAAGACGTGCAGGTTGGCCCGTCCTTTGTACTGAGGAGAGAGCACAACACACTTGGTCTGCTGTGCAAGTTTAACAAAAGCAAATCAAAACGATATATAATATCAATATGTATAATACATTTTTAACAACAGATTAAAAAAGATGTATATATAAGAGAGCGCTTGAAAGTTAACCGGTCAAACTACCTAATGTTAGTAGTTTGAATGTTAACCAGTTTCCAGGTGTTCTGTAAACCTACACCTTTCTCCCTGCTGCTAAATAGGCGGTGATATCCGAGCTCCTCTGTGTGTCCGTGTGTGTGTCCGTGTGTGTGTGTGTGTGTGTGTCCGTGTGTGTGTCCGTGTGGGTGTGTCTGTGTGTGTGTACAGTTGGTTGAGAGGTGAAGCCTTGTTACCAATACTGTAATGGGATGTGTTGAACATTACTCTTGAATGATTTCAAAACGGAGCTTGGAAATGATTACAAGAACCCCCAGCCTAAGAATGTACAACCACACACATTCAATACGTAAAAGGAAGAGTCCACTCTGGGATTTTCTCCAGAAGCCGAAGTGGATTAGAATCCAAACAAATGTAAATGCCCTCCTAATCTTCCTGATCTGTTATGGACCAAGACTCGTGTCACTGTGTGACTCACACAAACACACGAAAGAAAGAAAGAAAGAAAGAAAGAAAGAAAGAAAGAAAGAAAGAAAGAAAGAAAGAAAGAAAGAAAGAAAGAAAGAAAGAAAGAAAGAAAGAAAGAAAGAAAGAAAGAAAGAAAGAAAGAAAGTAGAAGTATATTGTAGTTCGATACATACAGCCAAGAGAATGTATCGAACAACAATATACTACATGACACCAGGTAGCATGGCTGCTGCAGACACTACTCACCCTCCCCTGAGCCAAGAGTATAACGTCGTGGCAGTGGTGGATTAGGGTATGTAAATATTCCCAAATGAGCAAGTGCTCAACGTAGGAGGATTCATCCACCTCAACCCTTATTTACATGGCGAGGTGCAATCGAGGCACCAGGACTCTGGTTCGATGAGGCACAACAATAAAGTGCATGAGTACAGATAGTTACAAATATAGATAATCAATAAATAAATGCATAAGAATATAGCCAAGATAAGTGTACTCGAATATATAAAAACTATATATAAACAAATATACATCATAAAACATTTAATAACCATGTTAAAAATATCATCCTTATTGTTGGCATAAACAACGTGAACTAGGACGAGCCGGCAGCTCAACTTCCCCGGGAGCCAGACAGCTTCAAAACGATGGTAACCTGAGTCCCCCTCCCCACACCCACTTGGGATTCACGCGCGCTCCAACAGCGGTGGGAGGCGGACAGGCCGGGGCAAGTTCCTCAGAGCCGCCCAGAGAGGAGGAAGAGGAGTGGAGGCAAACCGGGATCGGTGCATTCGCCGCACCGGGCCCCCGCCAGGAAAAGTTCCCCCGGGAATTTGAATACCGACAAAAATAAAAATTGACTTTGCGGAATATGCCATCTCAATCCCCTGTGGGAGATGTTTTCAATTAATCTCAACGCCTATGATTGAAGAGTTTAACTCACTGTGGAGGGTTTGTAGTCGTGTGCGTGTGGATGATTGATGCTTGAGGCAGCGTCACCTGGCCTGAGTCAGCCTGATGGCTGGGTGAGGCTGCACACCTGTTGCACATTAAGCAATCAACAGGCACAGGTTCAACCGGCCATCAAAGCACAGATCCCGGGACAAGGCTCCTGCGCGGGCAGATGGGGGACCATTGTCGACGACCTTACAATAAACCGGTCTTCAAACTCCCTAGTCAGCCTAGTTAAAGTCACCTAGGTGGAGTGTGTAGCATTGTCCTTGCTACAATGATGTCATCTCATGTGATTTCGGTCCATCGATTTCCTTGAATTCCTTTTAGCCAATTTAGCGGGTGGCGTCTATGTACTCTCCTGCATGGTGAGCCAAGCGACCGACCAATTGCATCCACTCATGTGGCCCGGGGAGTGAACGATCCCATTATGGCGACGGTCCAACTGAATGAAGCTACAGTGATTCGGACTAAGAGGTAGTACAGGTGCGGGGGGGGATTTGTACAATCGGACTACAACCCTACAATCCCACTTCAACAAACTTTGAGATGTTTATAAAAAATACTTTTTGACATTAACCCGACAAGATATTCAGTAAGTGTGTCGAGATTAGGGATTTGTTACGGTTCCTTTCTGTTTTTTGACCCTGCTGTCCATCACTCTAAATGCTAGATGGGCGGCTTGTTTAGGAAGGATGGGAAGTGAGGAAAAAGGCACTTTCTGACTCGCAAAAAGAACCAATACTTTACCTCAGCCTTCCAAGCCTGCGCTGTAAAGCGGGAACGCAGTGCGGTCAAATCCTGCTCCGAACCCTTTGGGCAGCCCGCCGCCACCTAGAACAAACATGTTTTACATGCAATGTTTTACTCAAACATACGCTCTCACTCTGCTCCAGATCAATGATTAATACCTATGTAATTTGTTCAGTTATAGACGGATGAAATAAAACAATGTGACACTCATTCGAAGCAAGCCCAAATAATATTGACTAAGAGAAGTGTTCTCATAAACGCTTTATATCTAAATAAATAGAAACACCCTTTATGTATGCATTAGGTCGCCGTACTCACCCCCCCATCTGGTACTCTCCCTCCAATAAGTTCTCCTGTTGCAGCATTGGCTGTGGAGAGTGACAACAATTAGGCAACGATTGAAACTGTAAATCCCACAAAATAGGCAAGACAGACAGTCAACTGACTAGGCTGTTCAGATTTCCATCTCTGTATTCACCACCTAACCCCTGCTTTTTAATTACCCAGTCTCTGTATTCACTGTCTAACCACAATCTAACCGGTTGAACCTGGCAAACCTATCGATTAGAGAATCTGCAGGTGTTAAGACGGTCGCAGATATGTTCTTCGATATCTA
Source organism: Gadus chalcogrammus (assembly GCF_026213295.1). Lineage (NCBI taxonomy): Eukaryota > Metazoa > Chordata > Actinopteri > Gadiformes > Gadidae > Gadus > Gadus chalcogrammus. Next base: position 1,848,256 of record NC_079420.1, read on the forward strand.
TCAAAATTCCCAGTTTGACACAGTGAAGAAAGCATTTCCTTCTCCCACATTGTCAACGCCATGCTATTGCCATTCTGGATATTTGAGCATTGTTGTAGATCCATTGTCGTTTTAATATTCCTAAGCAGCGGCGTTTCAACCATGCGTCTCTTGTAGGCTACAACAAAAGCCTTCCCATTCTCAAGAGTCAATCGGGAAGACACATGGCTGAGAATCATGTACAGACAATAGAATCCTAAACACTGTGTGTGTGTGTGTGTGTGTGTGTGTGTGTGTGTGTGTGTGTGTGTGTGTGTGTGTGTGTGTGTGTGTGTGTGTGTGTGTGTGTGTGTGTGTGTGTGTGTGTGTGTGTGTGTGTATTTACACACTGTTGGTCTGGAGGTCTATCATTATAAGGGTGGGGTTCCCAACGCAAACTCTCTTAGGACAAAACAGCAATTGTGGTCGCACACTGCAATCCTAGCTGGAGTAGGTCGCCTTAAGAAGGGCTAGACTGGAGAGCGAGGGATTCCTGTTCTAGTCTCCAAATCGACCTATTTGGGACTACAATTTCTCAGTGACAACATCACAACTAAGTCATTCATTAATATAGCATGTTGGGACATTGAGTAAGTCGTTTATAATTTAACATTTTATATCGAAGCCTGTAGGTTAGATTTAGAAGATGCGGACCAATTGGGATTCCAACGATGTAAAATGTTGTTTTTAATAAAAAAAGATATGACCTTAGATTTTAACAACTCTGTGATATACTAAAATGGAATTGAATCTTTGTATGATACAAGGACCGCAGAAAACAGGAACTTCCTGCTGGTTGGGTAAACCATCTGCATATACTTACTGTACGTTAACCATCACTTGCTCCCCAGAGCAGGTTTTCTAGAAAATGTCATACTGCTGTCTGGGTTACATTTCGCCAATTTTGCCTGTTAATTTGTGATCGTTTATTTGAGGCGGTACAACTACAAAAAAGTGGACACTTGTTCAGGCAACCTGTTGCTACCCCCCCCCCCCCCCCCCCCCCCAAGAGTGGCAACCCCAACTTACGGTGGTTGTTGCTCCATGTATTTGCAGCGAGGAACTCGTGGAAGACTGCGACAAACCCCAAGACCAGGATCACTCCAAAAAGATATCTGCCGTTGCGTCTCAATTTCTTCAAGGGTAAAACCGACATGATCATTGTTTTGTTCCTCTCCCGAGAAGTGTAGAGTCGTTTATCCATCCGATTGCCACTTGTTCAGCCAGAAACGACCCCACCACCAGGATCTCGCCCACTGCAACTACGGTGAGGTCAAACTACTGGTGAGCGGAGAACTCCGTGGAGTGTGACTCTTGGAGGCTAAGTCCATCTTTCTCGTTGCCCCGTATACTTCTAACGTTACGAAAACCAATTATGCTTACTGAACACCATCTCCATAAGGCTAAGTTAATACAGTTTTGTCTTCAACACGCAGTGGTTCCGACCGATTCCACCTAGCTCTGTGATGTCGTCGCGCTTCAGGAGACCCACACGGCGCAAACAAGTGAGCAGAATGGTCTTGAAATCACACACCCGCTCAGAGCGACAGGCACAGCGATCCGAGGAGGGAGGAGTTTAGCGAGGCCGGCTGCACCCATTTCTCCTCAGGTAGAACTAGCTACCTTCTACTAAACAGGTTATTTTCACTGATCTCTAAATAGATTTTTATTGAATACGACACGTACCGCATATCAGGTATTTATCGAACTCTTTTTCAATCTATAGGCTATATTATTTTCTAAATATGTTTTAAATGCTTTAAAGGGGTCATATTTTAGCTTTTTTTTGGTTAATTAATTCAGTAGGGTGTATGATTAGAATGTATGTGTGTGCCTTAGTTTTGAAAATATATAGGCCTATCTCTCACTCTTCATTTCTGCAGAACCTCTTTCAGCCTCCCAAAGACGCTGGGTTTTAAAGGCGCGTTCATGGTCCTGGTGATAACGTCTGATCATAAACAGAACTGTTTAGGATCAGATTCAAATTCGAACACCTTTATTTCCTTGTAGCCTATCATCTAGGCCTACTAACCTTTTGCTTTTATTTATGAGAAGCACATTGCATTGCCACTGTATAGAAGGGAACACTTGCCCTTATCTAGAGCTGGTTTACCAGTAGGGCTACACAACGTTTTGAACTGAGCAAAGTCGATGCCAACAGACGTTACAACGTCAATCAATATTACAGTATGTGATATGATGGTTGATTCTTTTATATTGAGTAAAACGTTCATGTTCCGCCATGTTCATGCGCGTCACTAATAAAACATACGTCACCAACTGGGCAACTCTGTTATCAAAATCTCGCCCTAGTTGCCAAACGGAAGTAGAATCATAAGAGCGTCATGAAATGTCGTTCACGAGAACTTTCCGATGACGCGAAAATGTTTCTCCCATATTTTCCAGTACTGTGAACGCGCCATAACTCCTGTCCCTTTAAGGCCAACATCCCGAAAAAGCCCAGTCTGTGATTGGTCAGCTATACAACACCGTCATAAACACTTTGCGCGTCTGTCAGCATCTTACTCCCCTGAGTCCTGAGCTGCTGTAAGTATTGCGGGTATTTCTGGACTTGGTTCAGCCGTACCTGTTCGTTAAGTTCAAGTCAGATACAGAATCTCAAATTCAGGCCGAACAATCCGATCGACCCGAAACACCAAGAGCAGGACGTATCGCAGCGTAAAGTTGATATGTTGTAGCTATGTTATATTTCCGATGTAGCGTTGTAACTAATATCTCTACATCATGGTAACAACCGTGTGTTCGTTGACTGGCTGATGTGTATATTTAATAATGCATCACTCACAAACACTGTACATTGTCCTGTTTTATAGCATCTATGTCAACACTGAATTCATTCAAAACATTCAAATACATGCTATATAATTGGATCAATTATATAGCGGGCAGCGGGCCTCGCGGCGGTAGCGGCAACCATGGCTGAGATAACCCCCACTACAGTATCGTTGTGGAAATACCAGAAACGTGAGCAACGACGTGTTATGCGCCATGACACCAACAGCAGAACGGTTATCCAAATAACAAAGAAGTGTACAACACTTGAGTTAGAGTGTGTGTTATCACACACACAAACACATGTGGCTCGGTTGTAGCTCATTGTCGGGCCAAACTCTCTGGGCGGGCAAGGCAGAGAAAGGGGAGGAGCTTGGCCCCTTATGACGACATATGGGGCCCCATTCCAAATCAGCACGCCTGAGCTTCCATTTTATCAAAGCCGAGCAGGATACCCTTTACTCGTTTTACACCGAACGCAAGTTTTATCAGTGGGGGACCATAGGCAGGCTAGGGGAACTTAATGTTAGAAATGTTATAAAGTGAGATTTCCATGCCATGGGACCTTTTAGCACTTATTTTTCTTATTAGGTTGTGTAACGGCCCATTGTCAAGAGACTTTACTGAAAGGTAAAGGTAAAACAATTATGGTCTCGCGCAGGAGACAGAGAAAAGGAAGAGGTGGCAAGGCTTAAGCCCAATCGCAAATCTTCGTGTTGAGCGAGAGCTTCCTCCTTGGACTGGTCTGCTTAAGTAGCCTAAACCGCCAGGTTTAGCCGAGGAAGCCAATTGGCAGCTGGAAACAGGCGAAAGCTTGAAAATAATCCACAAAACATAATAGCACCAGCAGGGGGTGCTAGAGTGCATATACAAACTAAACAAAATAAAGAGGGTCGTAACAGGTTGTAAGACGAAGGAAGCAGCTTCCAGTGCCCCCTACATGCATGGTGCACCAACCTGGCCCAGAGCCCAAGTGCTGGAATCTGTATACCCTTGCAGGAAATAAACAACATCCGTAGAGCGGACTATGAACCCTTGACGCGTGGAAGTACGCTTTTATTACATGTAATGAGATCCGTGGCGGTGGGTCAATAGAGGGCGCTAGGGCGCCGCCCCTCCGTGAAATCACTTGAATATATCTGCCAACTATTAATCAACTATTGTCAATACGAATTAAATCAACAAAAAATTGTGTGATATAGGCCTACTTGTCACTGCCGGTGTTACACCGAATTCTGCGACCCGTCGAAATATGTGACCCCAGAGGGCGCTGTTGCACATTTTCTGCAACATGCACGAGTTTGAAGCTAGACTCGGAATAGATACATTCGTTTTGTGACACCGGGCAATACTTTCTTTCACGGTGCGCTAGATTGAGTGTGGCATCGTTTATTGCGACCGGCGTTGCTTGTGGACTCTGTGATGATCACAGACATGAATAATTGCGGCATTAGTTCATATTTATTTCATAAACGGCAGTAAAAAATAATAATAACGGTGGGCATACAAATAAAAACGGTGGGCATTATAACAAAAACATAAATACATAATTGCACACCGTATTAAATGTGCTTAATAAATACATTTTATTTCATTAGCATTTCACAGACCCATAGTATGGATAAGGTGTTAAGTACGGTCAATCACCGTTGCTTCTTTCCCCATAAGACGCTACAGTCAGTAAGACGCTTTCAAGAAAGAAAGTATTGCCCGGTGTCACAAAACGAATGTACCCATTCCGAGTCTAGCTTCAAACTCGTGCATGTTGCAGAAAATGTGCAACAGCGCCCTCTGGGGTCACATATTTCGACGGGTCGCAGAATTCGGTGTAACCATTTAAATGCGTCTGAACGTCAATGGTTTGGGCTAGGCTTGTTATTGGTCATTCGAAATAAAGCCCTCCTCCAAGTCAGGGGCGCCGGCCACGTTGAAGTCAAGTAAGCTCGCTAACTTTTTGCTGTCTATCAAGCAGAGACGGCTTTTCATTGGCGCAAGAAAATTCGTCCCTCGGGTCGCACCAGTGTGCGCCCCAGGCCAATGGTATTGCTATTCTTTTTTGTTATCACCACATGATTGGACAATTCAGCGAATCAATCAAATAGGCTACCTCCCTCAGCAGCAGTTATAGTTCGGTCTAGGGGTTAGGTTTAGGGGTTAAGGGGTTAGGGTTAGGTTAAGGGGTTATAGTTGGGTTTAGGGGTTAGGGTTAGGTTCAGGGGTTATGGTTAGGTTCAGGGGTCAGGGTTAGGTTCAGGGGTTAGGTTTAGGTTCTGGGGTTAGGGTTAGGTTCAGGGTTTAGGGTTAGGTTCAGGGGTAATAGTTAGGTTCAGGGATTAGGGTTAGGTTTAGGGGTTAGGGGTTAGGTTTAGGGGTTATAGTTAGGTTTAGGGGTTAGTTTATAGTTCGGTTTAGGGGCTAGGGTTAGGTTTATTCACGGTTGTTTTTTTGTTGTTCATACTTCCTTCACAAATTCCAGGGGAGTTTCCGTCCTGCCAGAGGCATGGCAAGCATGCATTAGATGCTTCTCGAACTTGCGCTACCAAATTCTATGAGTGAGTTAGGTTGGGGCGGGGCTGAACCTGAGCCGGGGGCGGGTCTAGACCTAGAGATGGAGCAGGACTAGTCCGGCTCCACCCATTGGCTCCGCAGTGAACAGCTTCTCAGCTTATAAAGAGATATAATTTAAGAAGCTATAAAGTCAGCCAAGGCCTACAGCTGACTAACCAAGACATAACAACACAGTAGAATTAGCTACAGAGTAACCCGAGGGCTAGACCTGGGTAACTAAGGATTACCCTAACCCTACTACTAACCCTAACCCTAACCCAAAACATTGCAAAACACATATTGTTTGGGGGCCTGGCTGAGCCAACTGGAGGCAGGACTTCTGCACTTCCGTGACTATCTGACTTCAGATTGTCACGGAAGTAATTGCTGACTACAAAGGTGTTTTAGTTTTATGAAACGTGCAGGCTGTGGTTGTTGTAAATAATGGTGGTCAGGTTCATCTGATTCTCTAGCAGCCTACCCCAAAAAAAACTACTGCCAAAATTGATACCTTGATATATAATATTTAATACAGCATTATACAGGTTATAAATTATACAGGTTTGCCTTCGGACCAATTGGGGCCTACTCGGTTACTTAATTATTGCTTCAGATACAATACTACTGACAGACACCATGATTTTATAGCCATCATCTCTTTGATTGAATGTGTTTTATCAGGGGGAAAAAGTTAAACTTGTCAGAATGTCAGTTGACAATGGTATACAACTGTATGACAAAAACAAGGGCAGTCTTTCTGCATTTCCAATGAGCTGAGATTCTGGCTCAGTTAAAGGTACATACTGCAGCTTTAATTATTAAAAAACAACTCAAGATGAACACAGAAGTGATGGTATCTGCTCACCCTGCTCATCGGATCCAAATCCACCCTCACTAAATCACAACACACCCCAGCTCCACTCATAATTATCGATGGATTCCCAGTACCCTTCTCCTCCAAAGTAAAGAGCCTCGGCGTCATCCTGGACAACACCCTCTCATTCGCACCCCATATTCACAACATCACCCGGACTGCATTCTTCCACCTCCGCAACATCGCCAGACTCCGCCCATCACTGACCCAATCCAGCACTGAAATCCTAGTTCACTCATTTGCCACATCACGCATAGACTACTGCAACGCCCTCCTCACCGGACTCCCCACCAAACTCATCAACAGACTGCAGATCATTCAGAACTCAGCCGCCCGGATCATCACCCGCACCAAATCATCTGACCACATCACCCCTGTCCTCATCCAACTTCACTGGCTCCCAGTACACTACCGCATCCAATACAAAACCCTACTCCTCACCTTCAAAGCTCTCCACAACCTAGCCCCCAGTTACCTCTGCAACCTCCTCCAAGAATACACTCCCTCCCGCTCCCTCCGCTCAACCTCTGCTGGACTACTATGTATCCCCACATCACGACTCACTACAATGGGTGCCCGGTCATTCAGCTGTTCAGCACCCAGGCTCTGGAACTCCCTCCCCCCACACATAAAACAGTCAGACACCATTACAACCTTCAAGTCACAACTCAAAACTCACCTGTTCAAACTCGCACACAACGTCTAACTGATCACTGTTTTGATTGTTTTTTTTTCTTTGATTCGTTTTGTCTTGTTTTTGTTTTATTTATTTCTTATTGCTTATGTTTATTTATTTATTTATTAATTTTTTCCACAATGTCTTGTTTTTTAAAAAATGTATGATGACTATATGCTATGTAAGGTGACCTTGGGTGTCTTGAAAGGCGCCTCTAAATTAAATGTATTATTATTATTATTACTATCTGGGCTTTCCATATTAGATACATTCAGGGCGTATGTTATTAATGGACGTTTTCGTTTACACCAACACATTGACCTCCATCAAACACAATTTGATTTGAGAGTTGTAAAGAGAGACGCTCAGACAGAAAATAGTGATCGGTTGGCCCTTGAGAGCCAAACCAGAACCAATACAACATGGGGTATCGCATGCACTCACACACAACATACAACAATGGCCTTTTGATATAGCATTCTGAATAGTGAAGGGGAAGTATAATCCAGTGTTGTGCTATAAAATGTGCCTATCTTTTATGGCTGTAAAAAAATATATGCTTGCGGCAGATAGCAATTGTGCTACAATGAACCCCAAACATTGTTTCTCACAAACAGGCCACACAGCAACTGTTACCTAATGTAGTTCAGACCTGTCATTTGTCGTAAAAAAATCTGATTTAATCAGGTTTATATCGTGGAGGTTGCCAAACAAACAAAGTGGTGGCAGAAAGCAACAGTTGATTCCTACCTGTTTTTGTACAATTAAACCCAATGCCAAGTGCCATAAAGAATGTTCTCCACAGTAACTACCTCTCCTGAGAACACCCACCCCAGCCTCCATCACAACCTCTGAGCCTATAGGCAGACCCATATAGCTAATCCTATCATGGCTATCTCCACTCTGGCCATTACACCTACACAGGTCAGTGTCAGACCGAATGGGCAACATGCACCCCAGACCAGGCCCACATTATCCTCGTATTATCCAGGACAGCATTAAACGACCCCTAACCTATATATTTTAACAATGTTGTAACCTTTTTAGTACAGGACAACAAAGCATTTTTAGGGTCACATTAAAAATACAGACTTCTTTCAGGACATAATGCAGAAATGTAGGTCAGAAGACACACCACATTGCCTGCTCTAAAAAGATCCTGTTGGGAGGCCAACGGACAATCGGTCCCTTATAGCTGTTGAATCAGAGCCCTTTAAAAGTTTATTTCCACGTGGATGGGTTTAATACAAGGTTTCAAGGCGTAAGAGGACCATACCGGTCTGGGTGATAAGCCATTGTAACCATCTCTCCTGGCGCCACTTATACAGCAAGGTTAATTGTCCAAATAACGTTTCACCGGTGGTTCCGAAGAGCATTTAGTGCAACACCTAGAAGTTAAGAAACACTGCTCATTGCTACGTTTGGTATGTGTTGCCTTGGGATTTAGATGGCTGACACATTGCTTTGTGTAGGTTGTCTATAGTTGTGGCTACTTGGCGTGCAGCAATAGTATTGATTTGTTTGGCTAAAAGTGTGCTCAAATAAATGTGTCGCAATTTCCTATTTGAAATAGCTAATGATTTTTTTTCGGTACGGCATCAGTCAATATATACAACCCTAGCTGTATGTGGTGGGCCTTTACGTCTTGGTGCCTAGGGGCCAGCAAAATAACCCAATAAATGTTCACATTCTGATAACCTACCTTTTAGTTCCATGGCTTTCGTACCATTAGAGATGCATGTTAAACTTTAGTTCCAAACAATTCTAATCATAAAATACCAAATATTTTATTTTGAGGATCATATGCTGATCTTATGCCCAACCCCCAAACGTAACCTGTTCTCATGCATAATCAGAAAGGATTGCGTTATGAAACAAAGTTGTGTTATATGTCCAGGAGAAGTGATTTTATTTCACACATCTTCAACGCACATATTCCAGTTAAGTAAATCAATGCAATTACCATTTAGGTACAAGACAGAAGTCACAAGCACAACATGACATCTGATTACAGTTTCCAAATGAAAGAACAACAGTCATGTAGCCCATCAGCTATACTGGAGTTGTAGCAATTAAGGTAGCCGTAACTTGGGAGAGTTCACCCAGGTTATTCAATGGTTACTCCTTAGATACGCAGTGCTGCTATATACACACACAAACACAACCTCGGTTACACGCAAGACCACACGCACGCACGCACACGGTGTTCAAGACTTTGATCTGAGGGCCCTTGGAAAAAGGTATCATCGTGGGATCCACATCAGGAAGTGAAAGAGGAAGGTAATCCCTCTCTCCAAGATAAGACCGTGAAAACTAGGATTCAGAGGGACAAGTTTGATCATCCGAATTCATTTGATTCCAACTAAACCGTAAAAATTGCATGTTTTAATGATGCGACCACGCGAGTCCCAAGTCCCCAGGGAGACAACAGCGACATGAAAACACAGCCTAACCAACTAGCTGCCATGGCATTCACAGACAAAAACAATGAGTGAAAAAAAAAAAGCCAGTGGGAAATTAAGCAGGGCGTCTTATTGATTGAGTCCTCCACAGTCACACCTCATTGACACACAATCATGCATTAAAAAAAATCCACATCCACACGCGCCCCGACGGCTTCAGGGATCCCCGACGCCAAGGGCGGCGCCTGGAAACGTCTACTCCTGCGATCCGTTCTCAACCTCCATCTCACCGACCGTTTCCATGCTCTCCACCGTGACGTTCTCAGCCTCCTTCTGTGTCACAACAAGAGAAGGGACACCAAACATGTCAAAACCAAACCTTCAACCCATTAACTTAAGTAACTTAAGTATTGAAGCAGTGCGATACCAAATTAAAATGCACTATTTAGTGCATTTAAAGCAGTATGCTGCCCCCTAAAGGTTGGGGAGGGTAGAGAGCTGCACGTCGCTCACCTTAGCATCCCTCTCAGCAAACTTGGTGAACATGTTTGCATAGAGACGTTTGTCCTTCTCGCGCTGATCTTTGATGTGTTTCTGACAGAGACCCAGCTGGGTGGGACAGGCAGAGCAGTTAGAAAACATTTCACTATTCATTTATAATTCATTTTACAACCTCGGCTAACACGACGACAGTTCTGCCTCAGCGTTGGGACTGGAAGTGGTTGAGAGGTTCCACCAGCTCGTGCCTCACCTGGGCCTTTGCGGCTTTGTTGGCCGGGTACAGTTGAATAACCTGCTGGAAGTCTTCCCTGGCCTGGTCAAACTCCTTCATGGCCACCAGGGCCTCGCCCTTCCTGAACAGGGCCTTCTCGTTCGATTCATCTAGTAGCAGAGCCTGAAAGACAAAAACAAGGTACAATGGACATTAATTAACAACCTGTGGAAAGTAAGCATTATTGCATGCTGATATGTAATTTGAATAGATATAGAAGTGAAAACGTGTAAGAATGATAAAATAGCCTTCTAAATGTTGTATTGACACAAAGTATTGAACTTCTTTGTTTAATATGGAAAGCATCACAAATATGCGCGTCATCTTTGCGCAAGTATTGATATTCAATTGCAAATTCTATTTTTTAGCACAATAATATCCATTGCTTTGTCCCTAGACTACATGGTCCGTGTTCGAGTCTAAAGTTATGCTCATTTTGGAATAAATGTTAATACATATCTATGCGTTATAGCATCTACATTGCCGTTCTAATAAATGTTAATACATATCTATGCGTTATAGCATCTACATTACAGTTCTAATAAATGTTAATACATATCTATGCGTTATAGCATCTACATAACAGTTCTATTCCGAGGCTTCGCCTTATGTGCTGAACATTTCAGCAATGCACTGATATCCCGGTACATGGGCCACGCCCACATTCCCCCGGGCACCGTGTATACAACACGCTCAGCACGCTCGTCCACCCTTCTTTCAGCAGTTGCTCGAACCAGTCCTCTACTACTCTACTACTTGTGATAGTTGAGTCTGATGTGCCCTGTGACTTTGGTCTTTGTAACTTGGGTCCAGCGTCAGTACAGTGATCGTGCTCCACTAGCAGCTCCACCTTAGCCTCGAGGGCGTAGCCTGCATGAAATGGAACCATAGTTTGGCCATGATAACTCTGGTTGGTTGATTGTAGGCCTGTCCATCTGGTGTCCCTGCTGTACCCTCCAACGACCGAAGGAATAGCAGAGGACAAGCTGCGGTGCTCCGCGTTATGTCCAAGGGGCCCTGGTGAATGTGGGCGGGGCCCTGGTGAATGTGGGCGGGGCCCTGGTGAATGTGGGCGGGGCCCGCTTTGATTGGTGCATCGCAGGCACTGTTCAGTGCCCGCGAGTGCGCGGGCGGCTTACAATCACAGAACTATATAATAGTTATAATAACATACCTAAACGGATGTGTGCATTTTTGCAAATACCGAAATTATTTCGAACTGAAATTTCTAATATAATTGTTTGAGTCATCAATATCTATAATATACCCTTTTCATTCGATTATAGATTGCAACAAATCACCACATGCATGGTATCGCAATGCCTCTTCAAACGCACGGTATGGGGACCCATGTGGCGCGAGGCCCTTGCCGCGGCCGGCCGTAAAGAATACCTTGTCACAGTTCTCCAGCGCCTGGCCGGCCTCCTGGATCTTCAGATAACACATGGCGAGGTTGAGATGTGCAGCTAGGCGCAGCGCCTTCGCCTTCAGCTCGTCCTCCTCCCCCAGAGCCGACTCACTCTCCAGCCAGGTCACGATCCGCTTGTACTGCACCGTCGCCTGCTTGTACTTCCCCTCCTGAACACCAGATCGTGGGAACTTCGATTAATCGCCATGTTTATTTTTATTGTCTTCCCGATACAATGTCAATAGTTGATCGCAATATTATTTTTGATTAAACGTCAATGAAGCCACAACGGCGGTCGTACCTTAAAATACTGGGTTCCTTTGTCTTTGACCACGCTGCTCTGCTCCAGCTTCTCGACCGTGTTCATTTCCCAGGACTCCTTTGCCTGAACAACCAGAGACACTTCAGTCACCAATGATAGCATACACTTCCTGACAGTATTCAAACTGACTTGTATCATCATTGGGGCAAACCAGAACTTGATCCTTCATTTTTTTTATGATTTCAAAAAACTGATATGAATCAAACAATTGCCTTCTAGCAACCGTACCTTTTCGAAGGTTGTCATTTTAATCTTGTACTGCAGTGTCGCGTCACCTGGAATAGCATAACCTGCATTTCCCGTGAGTCCAAAGCCATACCTAGGATAGGATGGGGCAAAAGTGCTTGGTATTAATGATGAAGAAGTTGATAAGAAGCGTTTCCACATTTCATTCATTAAGCTAAACAACTATCTTACAATAAGTACCTTCATCCAAGAAAATAGAACCCAAAAAGTACAAGAATGATGCAACTACATACAATTCATAAAATAAACAAACTGCTTCAATTGCTCCATTATAGATACCAGAGATGGAGAATTATTTTTACATATACGACATTCAAATCTAGGGGAGCCCTGAACAGATTTTGATCTACAGCTGAGTGATACGCAGTTATCTGTAAATTGCTATTTGCCTATTTAACCGAGATTCAGAAGCCTTGTTTAATTCAACATTGTGGGTTAGCATTTGCTTTACGTAAGCCCCTGTTCATGTGAGGGGGATACGTTTTTGATTACTTTCCAAAGATTTCCTATGTGTTCCAAATAGTAACTTATGAAAAATGATTGCCAGTGACAAAATAGTCTGTCTTTGATTATGGGGCTCCCTGCGATGTGCCACTGACTGGTTGCCCCCTGCACCGACTACACAGCCAGAAGCAGCTGATCATAGAATTGCGTCAGCGTTGCCTCACAGCCTAATAGTCTATTCAGAACACATTGGAAATCTTTGGAACGCAATTGAAAGTGTATTCTACTCACATAAACAGGAGCTAGGATACGGTAACTCTGCAAGTCAATGGAAGCGGCCATTGGAAAGCAAATGATAAGCAAACAAACTCCCCTTCTGGACACACAGTGATGAATTTGGAATTCATCAACTCGTCTGAATCTTGTTACGACAGGCAAACGCTAGTCAACATATCACACCATTTTTTTTATGTTGACACTGATAAATGGAACACAAATGGACACTAGATATGACCGATTGTACTTTGACATGAACATAAAACTATCAATATCAGGTTTATATATGAAAATAAATGCCTGTGATGAAAGGACTAATTCCACAAAAAAACAGCAAAAGAAATGAATAATCTAACAATGATGCCAAAGAAGCGGCATTAGTAAAACAAAAATACTCAAATCAGACAAAGGCAATGTTAAAGGAGACATATTATACCACCAGGTGTGAGTGTGATTAGGCCTACAAGCCGTTTTCGAAAATCGGCCCCATATGACATCAATAGTGGGCGTGTCCGCCTAGATCTGTGCTGGATAGATGAGCAACGTTTACTTCAGTCCACTGGGTAGGCTGGTAGACTGATCCATCCAGCACAGATCTAGGTGGACACGCCCACTAGTGATGTCATATGGGAGTCGGGACAGATTTTTCGAAACGGCTTGTAAGGCTAATCACACTCACACCTGGTGGTATAACAGGTCTCCTTTAATGTGAAGAGTCCTACTTTGGCTTAATGTTGAAGATGGACTCCTCGCCCTGCTCCATAGCCAGGATAGCCTTCTCCACACCGACAGGTAAACCCAGGCCCTCGCCATCGCCAATCTCAAACTTCATCTCCCGCTCGTCGAACACTCGTCCTTCGAAGGTACCCTCCACGGAAACTACAAACACAACAAGGTCGGGTTAGATGGGACGACCTGACAGTACCACAGAATCTTATGGTGATCGAGTAAGGGTTGGCCCATTTGTCTGTTTTGAGTTAGTAAAGCAGACATCTGCCTCATGGGAGATTATTGCAATACATCACCGACACAATGAACAGAGAGCGCGAGTGTGCTTACCTTCAACTGATGCTCCTTCGTTGGGTTTGGAGTAGCCTTCCCCTTTGGTAATGATCCGACGGATTATCCCTCCATCCTCGCCCTCAGTAATGTCCTCTCCTCTGAACTCAAAAAGCTCCACCTAAGAGAAATGTATACAGACATACCATGTATCCAACAATGCATTTAGGAAGGCAGATACATGCATACAAACATCTTCCATTGTTCCTCAACCACCCTAGGACAAGGAAAACACAAGCAAAACAAACTTGCACCCATGAAGCCAAATGTGTTTTGTGAAAATTAATAATCTATAATCCTTCAAACAAATAATACCATTTATTTGTATAACTACAACCTTTCCAATATTGACACACAAGGGTGGCACTTCTACATCGTCAGTGCAGTCAGTCAGCGTTGATAGGGTTACACCCAGGACATAACCACAAGCTGAAGAAACATTATAGAGAAAAGCTCATTCTAAAGTGGTTGGGACCACATAAACCGGAAACAGCTAGACTCACCTGGAACACGAGTGTGGCATCTGGGGGTATCTTGGGTGGACTGCCTGCAGACCCATATGCATATTCTGGCTTGCAGATAAACTGAGACAGCTCTCCTATTTTCATTGTGGCCACGCCAATGTCCCACGCTTTTATCACTTGACCTAAAGACACGGGAAGAGCACAAACAAGTTAGAATGGCAATGCAGGCCAGGGGAAGCTTAATAATGTGTATCCCCAATGTCCCGAGTTTATGAGGAACCAACCTTTGCCCAATTCAAAGGAAAACTTCTCCCCCCTGTCTCGACTTGAGTCGAACGGCGTGCCGTCCAAGAGGGTTCCAACGTAGTGCACGAACACCTTATCCCCGGTCATAGGCAACTCTGTGCCCGTGCCTTCGGCCTTCACCAACTACACAAACAAAGAAAGAAAGAAGCAGTGATATGAGTTAAGGATCAAACCTGACATCCTAAATCGGATAAGTCAAGATATTGACTGTAGACGCCTGCAGTGATGCGTGTGCGGTCGGAACGATAAAGTCCCCATTGTGACACACCAGGGTCATGCTACCATGTGGGATGAGCAGCCCTGCATCACTTGCTACTAGCTTGAGTAGCTGTGCTTCATGCTCTAGAACATTCTAGAAACATCCATGCAGAAAGTGGCTGGGTAGCCATTTGACTGCTCCCTCCCTTGGTTGACCAAGAGGTGACGTTCCCCTATTCTCCAATCAAGCATTCGTTTAAATAAGCTTATTTTTGGCTATGAAACTGAAACAACGTGTTGTCATATTAGCCGGAGCTAGCAACTATTAGCAGATCCAGCAGCGCTGGTGGCTTTAGCATTATATAGGTCAGATAGCCACCAGTCGAGTACAATAAGCACAGGGACGATGACCACATTTGTCACCTTTAACCCAGTCGACCTAACTAAGGATAAGGCCATGGATGCATGATCAACGACTTACCTTCAACACACCCCCATCTTTCTTCGGGGTGATGTCCTCTCCCTCCATTGGGATGTCTTGCTGTCCTTCACTCATCGGTTCTTCCACTGTCATTGTGTCGCGGCAGACCAAACCCCCTTATATCCTTTTCCAACGTGCGCCACAAAGAGACAATGCGTGCTAACGATGTAGCCGACTACCCAAACCCGTATGACCAGTATTAACCTTACCGCGAGCCGATGTATCAACTAAGACGACCCCGCTCTTATTGAACAATCCTAATGCCTGAAGCTGTTGTTGGGCCTCATGCACACTAGTCGCACGTCTATTTGGGCAGAAGCTGTGCTGGTACAATACAAGTCCACGTTACCATTCAGCAGCACACCAAACAAACTGACCGACTGACTGCAGCAGGGCAGAGAACTTTCCAGACAAGGGGCGGGATCAGGAGACGTCTCTACTTTGGTTGTCGCTCGATTGTAAGCTCCGGTGCCGCAGGAGGGCGGTGCACGTACTGTGACCCACTGCATGCATGAAATAGTTAAATGAAAAGAACATCCGTGATGGTTTGAATGTATTGATTTTAATCATCTAATCAGGCGTTTTGTATAATAGGTTCAGTTTTTTTAGGCCAAATGGGTCCCAAAGGAATATGCCCCGCTTACTGGGCGACTCCTTAAAATTAAACGCGCACCCTATGAATTACCTCCCTTGCCATTGGTCAGATTCTATGTCCCTTGGAGTATGTTGGCGCGTTTATTGAAAGACTCATGTTGTCATATACTATATTGTACCCGAGTGAATGTATAGGTGGAGAGGTATATTTCCAAATAATCCTTATCGTCAATAGTTTAGAGAACTTGACAACAGGTACGGTATGATTCTGGACTTCACTAGATGAATAGATAAACCTCGTTTTTAGTACCCGATACTTGTATGGTCGATTTATGTCTATGATCAGATTAGCTGCTTGCATTTCATGTTTTTTTGCCGTATATATGTATGGTAATAAACAACACTATTGTTGTAATTTGGCTAGTTTTGGAAGCTAAGGAGATTTTGATGCCATTTACTTGTGATGACCTGCCATTTGAATAGCTAGATGACCTCACCCTTTTCTATGTGTGTCATCCAGGAGCACACCTCTCGTTGTACAGGTACTAGCATGGCCAACGAGATCCCCGAATTTCCATTTCCTTACCAGCCCTACCCCATTCAGGAGCAGTTCATGAAAGCTTTGTATGGCGCGTTGGAGGACAGCAAAGTTGGCATCTTTGAGAGTCCCACGGGAACGGTACGCTATGTCTGATGAAAGTGAGATATCGTTTTAGATAGACGAAGAGGAGCAACCAACATTAACCCGATTACAATGCCACCACGCATTCTCTCTCTCTCTCTCTCTCTCTCTCTCTCTCTCTCTCTCTCTCTCTCTCTCTCTCTCTCTCTCTCTCTCTTAGGGCAAATCTCTCAGCCTGATCTGTGGAGCCCTTACTTGGCTAAAGGACTTTGAAGAAAGGAAGAGACAGGAGACAGCTGATCTCCTGCAGGAGGGAGAAGCGGTACTTTCTGCTCCCACCACCTCCTCCTCTGCCTCTTCTCAAAACTCCTCAGCAGACCCCGACTGGATCACTGACTTTGTTCAGAAGAAATCAGAGCGTGAACTCGTTTCCAAGATAAAGGTGAGGTTGGGTGTAGCTGATTGAATCTGTCTAATATGTTTGACGTGTTATCAGATAAACTGTCGCTTAATGGGAGCATTTGGGGAATTGTTGTTCTGTGACTATTTAGGAGGACGAGATTAAACGGAAGAAGCGCGAGGAACGGCTAGAAATGATAAGACACAACGCTCAGCTAAAATATGCATTCAAAAGAAAGGTAAGCGACTCTGCTGTCTAATGCCATCCTAGGAAACTGATAGTCAAGAATTCTGCTGGCCTGTAAGTGTATTGTATGTTATATTTGTTAAATTTCTGTATCAAAACACACATTTACACAAACTAATTTACATTTGAGTCAAAGTCACTTGCATTTGAGCCTGAATACATTCGGTGCACCCGAACAAAATAAATATAATAAATCCAAACATTCTCTAAAAACACAAGGGCGATTTCAAATAAGTTGATTTGTGCACAAAACACATGTTTAGGAACACATGCACCTTTCATGCAACAAAAACCGTGTGTGTGTGTGTGTGTGTGTGTGTGTGTGTGTGTGTGTGTGTGTGTGTGTGTGTGTGTGTGTGTGTGTGTGTGTGTGTGTGTGTGTGTGTGTGTGTGTGTGTGTGTGTGTGCCCATGAACAGAGCAGTGAGGAGGACGAGACGCTGAAGCTGCTGCAGCTCAGTAAAGGCGGCGAGGAAGAGGAGGCTTTGGGAGACGCGGAGGAAGAGGAGCTCATTGTGGCCGAGTACGAGAGTGATGAAGACTCCAAGACCAAGAGCAAGTACGTACACGCCCCCTCCCTCCTCACTCCCTAACAACAGACCGCTGGGAGGGCAAAGAAGGAAAGAATGTAAAGAATTCCCTTTCCCATTCCCAACACAGATTCTGTGGCGGTGGTGACGATGAAGATGATGACTTGGTGGAAGAACATGTGACGAAGGTGTGTGTGTGTGTGTGTGTGTGTGTGTGTGTGTGTGTGTGTGTGTGTGTGTGTGTGTGTGTGTGTGTGTGTGTGTGTGTGTGTGTGTGTGTGTGTGTGTGTGTGTGTGTGTGTGTGTGTGTGTGTGTGCGCGTCACACTGAGCTCGAATCCAGTCATGTGTTTGTGTTGTGTATGAATGTTGTGTAACACCCGAGCGTGTTCTGCTGCCTGTCAGATTTACTACTGCAGTCGGACCCACTCCCAGCTGGCCCAGTTTGTGCACGAGGTGCAGAAGAGCGCGTTCTGCCAGGACCTCCGCGTCGTAACCCTCGGCTCACGGCAGGTAAACAGCATAACACTCCTGCACACACACGGACACATGAGAAGAAGGGTGGTGCATCGGTAGAAGGGTGTTGTCTTATCGTCCTCAGAGAGGACATCCATTCACACAGACAACATTCAAACACAGTAGATAGAGACCGTACACTAGGCATAATAATATAATGCACAACCCAAGACTGAGTACATGCAGACACATAAAAAAATAAAAGGGTTTCTGGTTGCTGACAAGAGGGTTTGATTATTGAGTGCAAGGATGGCAGAAGGAACCTACAGGAAGGCACATGCACGCCACACATGCACATATGCCCACACACACACACTCACTCACTCACTGACATACATACAACCCAATGATGATGAAAAGGGCTGCAGATAACGATTATTTTCATAGTTGACTAATAAATATATTGTATGAATAAGAATAAGTCATGGTTAATTCAAGTTTATTTGTAGAGCCCCAAATTACACAGGTCCACATTGCATGATAACACTAAGCCTGCTTAAGTGCAAGAACCCCCCCCCCCCCCCGCCCAGAGGAAAGAGACCGTGAGAAGGAACAGGAAGAGGGATCCCTCAATTCAGGGTTGTCTAGACAAAACGAAGCACGAATTAAGGATGTGTCAAATGAAGTTATCAGAGAGTTTTGGATGAGTTTTAGATTCCACCCATGACCGTAGGCTAGTCTGCTATCAAAGTAAATGCACAGTGACGCTGTATCTAACTCATTAGCGAATGGGAAATTCTACACAATTTCCATTAGCTTATGGTGCTAGTCCAGCAGAAGAGGTGGTTGGTCAGTAACTGTTGAGATAACTAGGTAGCTAGTAACTGATAACTAGGGCATCATCATCTTCACCAGTCATGGTGTTGGCATGCAGAACTGCAGCCATTCTCTGCCTGACAGTCCGGTGCCAGTTAAGGCTATGGGGGTCTGACTCCTTGATCCAGGGCTAACATTATGGTCTGTTTCCTGTAGAATCTTTGCATTAACGAGGATGTGCGTCGCCTGGGCAGCCTCCAACGCATCAACGACCGCTGCATGGAGATGCAGAAGAACAAACATGGTGAAGAGAGACCGAATGACACTGTGCCGTTCCCCAGACACCTCATCGTGTTATGCACTGTGCATGCTCGGCAGTCCCTGAAACTCTAACATTCAGTCTTGTTTAGCATTCAGGGGGAACCCTCCTTAGGTGATCATACAGACGCTCACACCTTCTTTACCATATATAGTAGACGCGTCTGCATTCATGAAACCTCATTATGTTCGAATGTATTCATCCATTGTTAGGCTGAACAGCAGGAACCTTTCTTCTCTTATCTACTAAGGTGTAAGACAGGAAGTTGGTGACCCATTGGTATTATGAGGGTCCCTTGGGACACAGAGGAATAGTTACTTAGATGTTACATTTTCCTATTCAACCGTGGTTCTTCAATTTAATTGGAACCATGAGAATGTTTCATCTTAGTCTAATTTTGACCTTGTTCTGACCGCATTAGGGTTTGGGCCCCGTCCACACGGGCGAAAAATATCTTCTCCCCACCGTTTTCCTTTGATGCGTTTCAGGAATATCTCCGTAAAGACGGACTCATTGCGAAAACGCATCGAGCTGTAGAAACGCTGTAGTACATAATATTCAAGGCGCTGGTTCTCCACGAAAAAGGAGCGCATCAAGCCTGTGTCTATCCAGCCTGCGCGCTGTGTACAAACATTCAGACGAGGAGGAGAGAGCAGTTGCTAAACCTTTTGGATTGAGCAGAAATACTTTTTAATGTACAGTTAGTAAAAAATTTTACCAAGGGTCTGCATTTTTTATAATATTCAACGCAACTCTGACGTCGCCCAGCTGGTGCGGGGCGACTACGTCATCGTTTGCGTTTCAGGCGTCCACACGAATCCTAACATGAATACGCATAGGTCAGTTTTTATCTTATCCACCCTGGGACCCGGTTTCAGAAAAGCGCCCCAAACGCACAAGACGTATGCGTTTTCACCCAGAAATGTGTTCAAATTACGGCATTTAGGAGACACTTTTATCCAAAGCGACGTACATGGGTTAATACACACATTGACTCACCGACGGCAGAGTCAACCATGCAAGGCGACAGCCGGCTGGTCAGGAGCAGTCAGGGTGAGGTGTCTTGCTCAGGGACACATCAACACTCAGCTAGGAGGAGCTGGGGATCGAACTAGCAACCTTTCGGTTACAAGACAACTGCTCTACCTCCTGAGCTAGGCCGATCCGTGTGGACGGGGGCCTAGTTCACCTGTTTTAAACGATGCACCTGTTTCTGATTGGATTGACTTTCCTCCTGCAGAGAAGCCGCCGCAGGAGGAAGGGGCCAAGCGCAAGCGGGGTCCGGCCAAGGCCGTGTGCCCGTTCGCGGGCGCCACGGCGCTGCAGACCCTCCTCGACGAGGTGCTGGGCGCCGTTAGCGACATCGAGCAGCTTGTCACCCTGGGCCGGAAGACCCACGCCTGTCCGTACTACGCCACGCGCCTCGCCGTCCCCCCGTCCCAGGTGAGCCCCGGCACGGCTCGCTGATTGGTGGTCAGTGTTGACGTCCTGATTGGACGAGGAGTCCAAGTGGTTTACATTTGCGGAAGGAGCACTGAGTTTAAGACACACTTTTTTTTTTTTCTTTCTTTCTTCGTGGTGTTTATCTTATTTCTTTCAATAGATTGAGTAACCCATTTCTCTGACGCCTCTCACATTAAAGGGGACATATCATACCACCAGGTGTGAGTGTGTGATTAGCCGTTACAAGCCGTTTTCACAATGTGCAGCATTGTGACGTCACTGGCGGGCGTGTCCATCTAGATGTGTGACGGTTAGATGAGCAACGTTTGCTACGGTCCACTGGGTAGGCTGGTAGACCGATCTATCCAGCACACATCTAGGTGGACACGCCCACCTGTGATGTCAGAAGGGGCACATTTTCAAACCTGCTTGTAACGGCTAATCACACTCGCACCTGGTGGTATGATATGTCCTCTTTAATATAGTCTAAGAGGAACGTTTCTTAAAAGTATAAAATATTTGTATAAATGTAAAATAAATAAATAATTGTACGAAGTGAATGAGTGGAGTGATTCTCACGGGTCACTCTGTGGTCGGTCTGGGCGGGGCCAGCTCGTGGTGCTGCCCTATCAGATGGTCCTTCACGCTGCCACCAGGAGAGCCTCTGGGATCCAGCTCAAGGGACAGGTGGGACAAGAGTATCTTCTAATGGATTTACGTATACAAATAACCATGGATCTAAATGGATAATCCCTACTCCCTTCCACTATTTACATCATTATGATAACATCCCAATGTTAACAGTGGCTCCAGTGAGGCTGATGGCTAATATTATTATAGTACGTCCTATTGTAAGGCTTTTGTTCAACCGAAACCACCTTCTATTTGCATGTTGAATCCAGATCCTAATCATAGATGAAGCCCACAACCTCAGCGACACCCTCTCCTGTATACACAGTGTAGAGCTCACAGGGGCCCAGGTACTCACACGCTCTCTCTCTCACATGATTGGCATGTTTGCATTAAGTTAGAATATTACACTAACTAATTTCCCTTTTTTTTTTTTTTTCAGTTTTGTCGCGCCTTCTCCCAGCTCAGGCAGTACTCTGAGCGCTATAAGTGAGACACACACACACACACACACACACACACACACACACACACACACACACACACACACACACACACACACACACACACACACACACACACACACACACACACACACACACACACACACACACGCGCGCACACTGCAGTACTATTCAGTGTGAATGTCCTGCTGAGTCTTGACCTGCTGAATGGATTTCAGGAGCCGATTAAAGGCCAAGAACCTGATGTACATCAGGCAGATTCTGTTTGTTCTTGAAGGGCTGGTTCAGGTGCTCGGAGGTGAGTCGTTTTGTTGTTGTTGTTGTTGTTGTTGTTGATGTTTTTTGGCTATGGCGCTTGCTGAATGTTTCTTGCTGGATGCCTTGCAGGTAAGGTGGGTCAGAACCCCCAGAGCCAGACCACCCAGCCAGGTGAGCCGGCCGCCTCCCCCCTGGGCCTCTCAGCCAATCACACCCCTGCACGGTTTGGATATCTCCCCGGTAACTAACGACATGATCCCTCTCACCAGGAACGCAACTGCTGACCATTAACGACTTCCTGTTCAAGGCCCAGATAGACAACATCAACCTGTTCAAGGTACCCTCTTATTCCATTCATTAAGTAATACCTTGTTTATTATGGCCATATATATCAGGTCAACTTGGGCTTTATGTGGGTCTAAAATTTGATTTTCTTTTCAATAAAGTTGCAGAGGTACTTCGAGAAGAGCATGATCTGCAGAAAAGTAAGTCCAAAGCATCTCCTTGTGTGCATTTCCTTTTTTTGGCACACACACACACACACACACACACACACACACACACACACACACACACACACACACACACACACACACACACACACACACACACACACACACACACACACACACACACACACACACACCACAGTGATCTAAGAGGCTGCTATTGAGTGCCCCCGTCCTCCCACAGCTCTGTGGCTTCGTGGAGAAGTACGCCGGCTCCGGGGTGACGCCCCACCCCCAGACGCCCCACCCCCAGACGCCCCGCCCCCAGACGCCCCGCCCCCAGACGCCCCACCCCCAGACGCCCGGCGGCCTAAACAAGGAGAACCGCCGCACCGAGGGTCTCAGCCGCTACCTCCAGGCGCTGCAGCAGGGCCCCCCGGCCCCATCGGGTCAGTGTGGTGCGGGGGTCACCCACACAGCGCCCCGTGGCCCCATCGGGTCAGTGTGGTGCGGGGGTCACCCACACAGCGTGGCCCCATCGGGTCAGTGCGGGGGTCACCCACACAGCGCCCCGTGGCCCCATCGGGTCAGTGTGGTGCGGGGGTCACCCACACAGCGCCCCGTGGCCCCATCGGGTCAGTACGGTGCGGGGGTCACCCACACAGCGCCCCGTGGCCCCATCGGGTCAGTGCGGTGCGGGGGTCACCCACACAGCGCCCCGGCGCCCCATCGGGTCAGTGCGGTGCGGGGGTCACCCACACAGCGCCCCGGCGCCCCATCGGGTCAGTGTGGTGCGGGGGTCACCCACACAGCGCCCCCTGGCCCCATCGGGTCAGTACGGTGCGGGGGTCACCCACACAGCGCCCCGTGGCCCCATCGGGTCAGTGCGGTGCGGGGGTCACCCACACAGCGCCCCGTGGCCCCATCGGGTCAGTGTGGTGCGGGGGTCACCCACACAGCGCCCCGTGGCCCCATCGGGTCAGTACGGTGCGGGGGTCACCCACACAGCGCCCCGTGGCCCCATCGGGTCAGTACGGTGCGGGGGTCACCCACACAGCGCCCCGTGGCCCCATCGGGTCAGTGCGGTGCGGGGGTCACCCACACAGCGCCCCGTGGCCCCATCGGGTCAGTGCGGTGCGGGGGTCCCCCACACAGCGCCCGCGGGCCCCAGGCCGCCCGCTAGCCCTGCATGAGGCGCCCGCAGGCCGGCTCTAGACATTGCACAACTCATCCTGGAACAACTCTTTCACACCTTTTTTAAGTCATTGTTGATAATTATTGTGAGAAATCATTAACATGATCAGTGTCTTCAAATATAGATGAGCATCATTAATCATTAATAACAATATATAACTAAAGGAAAACTGAGCAAATTTATTGTTTCGGAAGAGTATCAAACTGGGTGCCCTTCGTATGACTCAGTACCTAATGAAGTAGCTCTCAGGTTCAAAAAGGTTGGTGACCCCTGATACTATGGTAGTACATCAGTATCTAGTCTAGGGCAGGCTGACCCACATCGGGTCAGTGTGGTAGTACATCAGTATCTAGTCTAGGGCAGGCTGAACCACATCGGGTCAGTGTGGTAGTACATCAGTATCTACTCTAGGGCAGGCTGACCCACATCGGGTCAGTGTGGTAGTACATCAGTATCTAGTCTAGGGCAGGCTGAACCACATCGGGTCAGTGTGGTAGTACATCAGTATCTGGTCTAGGGCAGGCTGAACCACATCGGGTCAGTGTGGTAGTACATCAGTATCTAGTCTAGGGCAGGCTGAACCACATCGGGTCAGTGTGGTAGTACATCAGTGTCTAGTCTAGGGCAGGCTTAGCCTGGCTCCGCCCGCCTACGTACTTCCGCTAAAATGTTCATTTCCCTTCAGTACTAGGTCTGGATCTGTGGTATATTCGCCGGATTTCTGCGGCCAATTTTTAGGCTGTCCAATCAGCAAACCGAGGGAGTGGCTGAGAACAACGACGTTGAGGTCGTGCGCTAGTTTAGAGTGGTAGTCAAACGTTAGCGATTGGTTAAGGCAGATCCTGAGTGGCACCGGGCCGATGCAATAGTTTTAAACTGCGACAGACACCCGCATTCAAGTGAGTTAACGTTTGTCAATGGAGAGTGGCCAGACTCTCTGTGAGCAAATGGAATGAAGAACGAGAGTCTGGTAGGACCGGGCTAGGCCACATCACAGAATTTAGTTCCGTTTTTTTAATAAGAAGCATGAAGTGATTTTGTCACTTCATGATTTTGAAATAACCTCATTTCGATTCACTACAGGGAACTGACTGTAGCCTTCATAACATTTTCTATTATTATTATGCGTGAAAAGGAGGTAATAGGCTTTTTGGCTAATTTAATTCGCTCTACCTTTTTAATAATAATAATAATACATTTCATTTAGAGGCGCCTTTCAAGACACCCAAGGTCAAGGGTTAGTCACTTAACCCTAAGTATTGTCCTTGTCTTTACCTTGACATTTTGAATAAGTGTTATGTTTTTGTTTTGTAGCAGTTATCACAGTTGTCAGAGCCAAGGGCATGTAGCTCTGTGAAAAATAATGCATGTGGTATTTGTTGCTGCAGTACCCACGGGCGACCAGCAGGGTCCAGCAGAGGCAGAGCGTGTGCTGGCCACCTCTCCCATGATGCAGGTGGAGGGCTTCCTCATGGCTCTCACCAACAGCAACAAGGATGGAAGGGTGGTGGTCCACAGACAAGGTGCCCATGTGGGGGGTTGGTTCAGTCGGCTCATCACTGTAATACTGAGGCTAAGATCGTATGTGGAGGCGCAAGTAAAACCTGAGAGTTGGTGATGAAGTACCAAAAACCCTGACAAATGAAAAAGTGAAATGCATGCAGAATGGTATAAAGGTGATTGTGATTGTGAATCTGTGCATACTTAAAATGAGTAGGCCAATTAACAAAATGAGGTGTTAAGTTAAATCCATCCTCCCAAGGTATATTTTTCACGCATTTGTTTAAATGTTTTCTATAATTGTTTCTTGGCATGTCCAGGAACGCTGTCGGAGAGCTCGGTCAAGTTCCTGCTTCTGAATCCAGCGGTCCACTTCGCCCAGGTGCTAACAGAGTGTCGCGCTGTCATCATAGCTGGAGGAACCATGCAGCCCGTAAGGTCCCCCCTCCTCCTCCTCCTCCTCCTCCTCCTCCTCCTCCTCCTCCTCCTCCTCCTCTTCCTCCCTAAATAACACTGTCTCAGTCAATGAGCATTGTCCCTTCTTCCTCCTCCTCCTCCTCCTCTTCCTCCCTAAACATCACTGTCAGTCAATGATCGGCGTTCCTTCTCCCCCTCTCCCCCCTTCGGGACGGCTGGCAGGTGTCTGACTTCAAGCAGGAGCTGCTGTTCTCTGCGGGGGTGGCGCCGGAGCGCATCACAGAGTTCTCCTGCGGTGAGCACCCTCTCATCTCAGGCCGAGACATCGCCTTCTTTTAGGTTCTACATTTGTCTTCGTTTATGTTTTATGTATGTGTGCAGAGGAGTCGGCGTCGGAGTTTAATTATCGTGCTTCTGTTCTGTGACAGGGTGCAAACCAGAGCAGGATATTGGAGCCGGGAATAAATCTAGGAGGGTGCATGTGTATCGATGCTTCAGCGGTTGATGGGTGTACTCGGAAGGTTGTGTCAATCAATCAATACTTAGATGGAATGAATGTGAAAAAGACAGGATATCAGGGGAGGAATAAACCTTAGGAGAGTGTATAGGTATTGATCCTTCCTCGGTTGATGTGCGTACCCGGCAGTGTCAATCAATCAGGTATTATTTTGAGAGACCAGTGGAGTCCGGTCCTCCGTGTCCGTAATGTGTCCTGCTCTGTTGTCTCCTTCGGCCTGCAGGCCACGTCATCCCCCCCGGGAACATCCTGCCTCTGGTGATGAGCAGCGGGCCATCGGGACAGGAGCTGGAGTTCACCTTCCAGAACAGAGACACCCCCCGCATGGTAACGCTCACACAGCGCTCAGAACGCACCGCCGCAGCTAGAATACTAGAGCCTAACCCCACCAAACCCTGACAGTAACCTCACCAAACCCTGACTAACCTCACCAAACCCAGACCCTAACCCCACCAAACCCTGACGGTTACCCCACTAAACCATGACGGTAACCTCACTAAACCCTGATCCTAACCCCACCAAACCCTGACCCTAAACCCACCAAACCCTGAAGGTTACCCCACTAAACCCTGAAGGTAACCCCACTAAACCCTGACCCTAACCCCACCAAACCCTGACAGTAACCTCACCAAACCCTGAAGGTTACCCCACTAAACCCTGAAGGTAACCCCACCAAACCCTGACCCTAAACCCACCAAATCCTGACAGTAACCTCACCAAACCCTGAAGGTTACCCCATTAAACCCTGAAGGTAACCCCACCAAACCCTGACCCTAAACCCACCAAATCCTGACAGTAACCTCACCAAACCCTGAAGGTTACCCCACTAAACCCTGACCCTAAACCCACCAAACCCTGACAGTAACCTCACTAAACCCTGACGGTAACCCCACTAAACCCGGAGCCCTAAGACCACCAAACCCTGACCCTAACCCCACTAAACCTGGACCCTACCCTCACCAAACCCTGAAGGTAACCTCACCAAACCCTGACAGTAACCTGACCAAACCCTGAAGGTAACCTCACCAAACCCTAACCTCACCAAACCCTGACGGTAACCTCACCAAACCCTGACGGTAACCTGACCAAACCCTGAAGGTAACCCCACCAAACCCTGAAGGTAACCTCACCAAACCCTGACCCTAAACCCACCAAACCCGGACCGTAACCCCACTAAACCCTGACGGTAACCCCACCAAACCCTGACCCTAAACCCACCAAACCCGGACCGTAACCCCACTAAACCCTGACATTATTGTTGACAATTTGAAAAAGAAAGTCTGCATAGTTGCTCCCAAATG
The DNA here is from genome assembly GCF_026213295.1 of Gadus chalcogrammus. Classification (NCBI taxonomy): domain Eukaryota; kingdom Metazoa; phylum Chordata; class Actinopteri; order Gadiformes; family Gadidae; genus Gadus; species Gadus chalcogrammus. The sequence continues at coordinate 1,875,697 of NC_079420.1, forward strand.
CGTCTCTTCTTCTCCTCCCAAATGAAAGCTCTTTGCTTGTGGCCTGTCGACAGATGGACGAGACAGGCCGGGTGCTCTTCAACCTGTGCACCGTGGTTCCAGGTGGCGTGGTCTGCTTCTTCCCCTCGTATGAGTACTCCCGGAGGACGCTCGCCCACTGGGACTCCAGCGGAGCCCTGGCACGTCTGGCTGCCAAGAAGAAGGTGTGTGGAATGATGGGCTCTGTCGTGCACGTCCTTTGGCCCAGAAGACCGAATGACCTGCGCAGGGATTTGTCTATTCTGAGGTCTGTGAGGCTGTAGGCAGGGGTATGCTGATATGTTTATTCGAGTACAATTTATGATGTTTGGTCACAGAGGAGGCGTTGGAAATGTGCTTTCAAACCCATAATAGCTTTTTGTCTGGATAGATAGGAAAATAATTCATTTTGGGTGCATCATTTTCATTTGCAAAATAAAATTGAATTGCAGCACATTGACGGGGCTTGTGTGCTATGAGTGTTGCCAATTGTACCGATTTAAGAAACAATAAAAACCATCTCTTTTCAGATTTTCCAGGAGCCCAAGAAGGCAAACCAGGTGGAGCAAGTTCTGGGGGAATTCTCCCGCTGCATTCAGGTACACACACACACACACACACACACACACACACACACACACACACACACACACACACACACACACACACACACACACACACACACACACACACACACACACTCTCTCTTTCACCCCCCTCTCTGTCCCTCTCTTTATATCTCTGTGTCTCTCTCTCTTCCACCCTCCTGTATATTGTCCTTTTATATTTTAGATGTAATGTCAGAGGTCCTTACCCGCCTCACCTTTTTCGTGTGTGTGTGTGTGTGTGTGTGTGTGTGTGTGTGTGTGTGTGTGTGTGTGTGTGTGTGTGTGTGTGTGTGTGTGTGTGTGTGTGTGTGTGTGTAGCGCTGCGCCGCGGACGGTGGGGCACTCACGGGAGCGCTGCTGTTCTCCGTCGTCGGAGGGAAGATGAGCGAGGGCATCAACTTCTCTGATGACCTGGGCAGGTAGGTGTGTGTGTGTGTGTGTGTGTGTGTGTGTGTGTGTGTGTGTGTGTGTGTGTGTGTGTGTGTGTGTGTGTGTGTGTTTGTGTGTACAGTAACAGCTGGACTGTGCTGCTGTTCTCCGTGTCCTGACAGGTGTGTGGTGATGGTGGGAATGCCGTATCCCAACATCAAGTCTCCAGAGCTTCAGGAGAAGATGGCTTACCTGGACAAGCATCTGGTAGACCCCCCCCCCCCCCCTTCGTCTGAAGTCTCAATTGTCTGGGCCCAGTTTTTAAAACAATTTCATCTGGATCAAATTGATCCGGATTTGAGAATCCCATGTTTTGCTCTCCAGGATCACCTGATCCATCTTAGTTTATGCCAAATTTCAGGATAACCAACTGAATCCACTCTTCCGATGGGATCAGGATAATCCTGTTTTTTGGATCAAATAGATCCCAAACCGAGTTCAAAGTTTTGAAAAACCCAAAGGGCAGGTTTGATCCAGATCAAAAGTAAAATCGGATTACATGATCTGATCATATTTCGGAATCCCTCTTCTTTGAAAAACCCTTTTCCAAGATTTGTTCCAATCCGTGACCCAAAATCCCAGTGGATTAGTTTTGAAAACCTTGGCCCTGGAGATGCATACACCATGTGTGAATATTAGATCAGGATTTGGTGGTTCCATTGTGGCACATAAAGACGTGTTGCCCTGTAGAGCTGACGACCCTCAGTGGTTCCATGTGTGTCTGTCCACTCAGTCATACCCATGGCCGTAAACAGCTTAAATAAACAATGGATAATGGACAAATTAACCCTGACGTCACTTTACACATATCCACAGCTTTTATCTTGTTTATTTTTACAGTTTTTAATATTTATACTTGTTTTAAGATCTACACACACTATGTGTGCTCTCAGAAATCAATGTTGTACGACTGCCTATCAGCACATTGTCCGGTTTGTTTGTCGAGCCACGTCAAAGATGATTTACTGTTACGACCGACGATTACGCTTTCTGAATCTGAATCCCCGTCCCCCTATCAGCCCCACGCGGCGGGCCGGAGCCCGGGCCAGGCCCTGATAGAGAACCTCTGCATGAGGGCCGTCAACCAGTCCATCGGTGAGCACCACGTCTCCACCAGAACCATCGCCGTGGTCCCAGGCCGGCAGTAGGTGGCGCTGACGTGTTTCCCCTCCGATCTGTCTCTTTAAAGGACGAGCGATCCGTCACCGTGGCGACTACTCGTCCATCGTGCTCTGCGACAGGAGATACTCTCGGCCCGCCACCGTCGCCAAACTCCCCGAGTGGATCCGGAGCCGGACGCAGGTGCACGCCTCCTTCGGGACGGCGTTCGCTGCCCTGCGGAAGGTGAGCGACCAACGCCCTCGTTGATCTTATGGGGTGATCCCGACTCTTCGGACGCCAGCCTTCCGAGTTGCACCTGTGACGTGTTTTTTTCCAGTCTCGGAGCTCTTATAGCATTCCCATTCGTCTTTGTGATTGTGTCATGAAATTGGCTAGTCGTTGTTTATTGTTAGCTACATTAGCCTCTTTAGCAAACCAGCTCAAAATCAAACACAACTTTACATTGTATTGCACACACAGCAAGACCGTGCAATGCATAAATTGGTGACCGGAATAAAGTAGTCAAGTGTGTAAGAGCCTTTAAAATCAACATTAAAATGACCAACGTGGTACAAATACACAGAAAATAAATCTTACAGGCGCAGGCATTTTTGTTGAGAGCGTCATCACTGACCTACCGACCAAAAGGGGGCGTGCCTCTGGGAAAATGCCGCAAGAAAGCTGGGAGATTTCCCCACACGCAACTAGGAAGGCTGGTGTCCGAGGCATCTGGAACACACCATTATTCTGATCCCTGTTCAGAAGGGCTGTTCTGACACCTAAACCAAGCCGTCTGCTCATTTGTGTTCTTCCTTTGCTCCTTTAGTTCTTCGTGGAAAAGAAGAAACAGCAGGCTGTGTAGTTTTGGACTCAAGTCAGCCCTCAGACGGCGATATATCGTTCTGTAGGTGTATTGTTATTGTATGCTTTTGTTGTTCTATCTTTTTATAATCTTCTAATTTAATTAAGTTCATGTTTTCGTGCCCATGAGTTGATGTTAACGGCTACTAGTGTATTTAATGGGGCAGGTATGTTATTTTATGCAAAACTGTATAAAGATGAATATGAAATATATATGTCTAATATCAAAAATTACTTCATTACAAAAAATATTTAAAATCACTTTATTCAATGGAAAATGTGTTTTACTGCATATCAATAAATCTCTTTTATGGAAATATACCACTTTTTATACAATTATCTCCATTACACCGTCACTCATCCGTGACTGTGTTTCCATTGCCATGGGATGTAACATAGCACTGTTAAGTTTCACCGTTCACCATCACAACAATGTACACCGAAATAGGCATCAGAACGAAAAGGCAGGTCATTAATCTCTACTCCCCCCGAGACCACAACTCTATCTACATCTACCGGCGGATCTCTTGTCCGTTACACCGGGAGCTAGTCAGTCAGTGAACGCTGATAGGACGCTGTCCCTCACGGCTACGCCTCCCAGTCCTCATCCTCCTCTGGGATTGGCTGGTGGACGCTGTCCATCACGGCTACGCCTCCCAGCCCTCATCCTCCTCTGGGATTGGCTGGTGGACGCTGTCCATCACGGCTACGCCTCCCAGTCCTCATCGTCCTCTTGGATTGGCTGAGGGGCGGGAAGTGGGGGTATGACATCAGACATTCGAGCGAATGCCCCGCCGGTGCCGAGCGATGAATTGACCGCCTCTCCGCCGGCCGGACCCTTACCGGATATACCTGTGGGGGGGGGGGGAGAATGTGTTTCTTCTTCACAGCTGGTCCACACACACACAAACACACACCGTTCTTACTGGCCGGTTTATTACCCCAAGGAGACGCTCACCTTTCCTGCGCATGGACAGCTTGTTGAAGAGATCAGACATGAAGTCTCCTCCACCGGCTGCTGCTCCTACTGAGTCACACACACACACGCACGCACGCACGCACACACACACAGAGTAGGGATTGTCAGTCTCCTCCTGACCTCCTAGTGTAGCGGGCTGCATAATCACAGCCCGCCTGTAGCCGGCCCCTGGCTGACTCCCCGCACTCAGAAAAGGAATAAATAAGCCAGCCGAAGGTAATGGAAAGAGTACACTGTCAGTAGAAGGTCAGACGGTAAAAACCCAGACTGCCGCCCGACCAGCTCCTTAATGAAGCTGCCATTTGGAGAACAAAGGCCACGGGGCCGTGGCGGGGCCTAGCCCGATGACATCACAACATCGCACGCCGTTTTCCACGGGAGAGTGCGCCCGGGGCTGCCGTTAGCGTTGTCGTTCGGTTTGCGGCGCCCGCTATTTTTTGGCGCGGTGCAAAAGGAGGCGTGGCACGCTAGACGACATTAAAGGTCCCATGGCATGCCACCAGGTGTGAGTGTGATTAGCCGTCACAAGCCGTTTGGAAAATCTGCCCCTTATGACATCACACGTGGGCGTGTCCACCTAGATGTGTGACGGGTAGATGAGCGTCGTTTGCTGCAGTCCACTGGGTAGGCTGGTAGACTGATCTATCCAGCACAGATCTAGGTGGACACGCCCACCTGTGATGTCATAAGGGGACCAATTTTCAAAACGCTTGTAAGGCCCCGTCCACACAGAGCAGATTTTTTGGTGAAAGCGCATAACTCGTAAGTCTTAAGTCCGAAACCGCAAATTTCTGAAACCATGTCCGAGGGTGGTTTCAAATCTATCCGGACCTATGCGGTTTCGTGTTAGGATTCGTGGGGACGCCTGAAACGCAAACGATGACGTCATTGCACCCCAACCAGCTGGGCGACGTCAGAGTTGCCTTGAATTTTTTTATTCATTATTTTATTTGTATTCTTTTTGCAGCTTTGAATAAAGCCCCTTGATACATTAAAAAGTATTTCTGCTCAATTTAAAAGGTTGAATCTCCTCGTGACTTAATGTTTGCATACAGCGCACAGGCTGTAAGCACGCAGGCTCGATGCGCTCCACTTTTTTCCGTGGAGAACCGGCGCCTTGAATATGTACTACAGCGTTTTTCCCCGGCTCGATGCGGTTTCGCAATTAATCCGTCTTTACGGAGATATTCCTGAAATGCATAAAACGAAACCGAAACCGTTTCCGCCCGTTTCGGCTCCGTGTGGACGGGGCCTCAGGCTAACCATGCCCCACCTGGGGGCGTGCCACGGGACCCTTAACGGAAGCAGACGGCGTTCCTGCAGCGGTCCGGTCGGCGCGGCGCCCCTCACCTTGCTCCTGCTCCTTCTGCTTCCTCTTCTCCATCTTGCGGTCTTTGACGTCGCGCAGTGCGGCTTTGCCGATGCCGCCGGCGTTGCGGATGGACTCCAGCAGGTTGGCGCGCCCGCTGGACGGCTGCGCCCCCCCGCTGGGCGCCACCGGCCCTGTGGAGAGAGAGGGGGGGGGGGGGGGAGGGCAGCGATTTGTTTGAGTTGACAAATACAATGTTAGCTTCTTTTTCAGCCATCATCGGCTTGTAATCTTTTAATTCGTTATCTTTGTTTATGTTTTTTGCTTCCGTGTGTCTGGATACTGCACACAGAGCCTGTGTTTGTGTGTGTGTGTGTGTGTGTGTGTGTGTGTGTGTGTGTGTGTGTGTGTGTGTGTGTGTGTGTGTGTGTGTGTGTGTGTGTGTGTGTGTGTGTGTGTGTGTGTGTGTGTGTGTGTGTGTGTGTGAGTGTCGTTACCTGAGCGCGGTGCAGGCTGCGTCGCGGCGCTGGCGCCCGTGAGTGGTGCGGGGGGAGGGGGAGGGGGGGGAGGCGGAGGGGGAGGGAGGAGGGCTACCCCGGGCAGGGTCGGGGGGGCGGGAGCAGAGGAGGGAGGGGGCGGGGGAGGAGGGGGCGGAGGGGGGGGAACCACAGCCTGGAACGGAGCTCCTGAAAGGGAAGAGGAATCTGCATGAGGCCCCAACGGGATCTGTGTGTGTGTGTGTGTGTGTGTGTGTGTGTGTGTGTGTGTGTGTGTGTGTGTGTGTGTGTGTGTGTGTGTACCAGGCTGGACGGTGCCCAGGTCCCCGGAGAAGGAGGGCAGGTCGGGGATGTTGTGTGTGGGGCCGGAGGGGGCGATCCCCGGCCCCAGGTCGGCGCTGTACGACAGGTCGTCCGCGATGCCGGGCAGGTCGGGCAGGTAGGACGGCACGTCGATCTCCGGCACCTGGCCCAGATCCGGAACGTAGAAGTAGCTCTCTGCCGTCTGGCGGGAGATCAAAGGTCACGGACCGTCACAAGTTATTTGGGAAAACTGGGAAAAAGCTTGCTGGAAGGAGACCGGGAGACAGGGATGAACAGGACATTAGGTGCAGTTAGAGGTACGGTCCCACATTGGGGTATTCAAATCAACACCGAATCAGGAACAGCTAGCCCGAGGGTAACGGTGTCAATCATCTCGTTTAAAGCCCTTGTGACTCTTGCCGCTCTATAGGAATAATTATTATTATCAATTAATATAATTAGATTAAAACTTCAAGCTTTGGATTTGGTTCATCTGAATGCAAGGAGATCCTAATTCAGGGAAAATGGTAGCAGAAACATTTAGCGATGGTTTTCCCTTCGGAAATACGGTGCTTCAATTTAATTATGTAGTCTGGCGCTTTGATGAGGGGAGGACGGACTCAAAGCTTTGAGTGTGTCTTGGGAGAAAAGCTGTATTCATCTCAGCTTCTCATCACGTGATACAGCGCAACAATGCCCCCTAGTGACTCAGCTAAATTACACATTTGCAAGGATACCTCACTTTCAAGCACCAGTAACACTTGATTAGAAATGAGGGGGGGGGGGGGGTGAGTGAGGGGGTATGGGCAAGTGGCAGCATGCCTATTTGTTGAAAGTCACCCCTCCCCACTGAGATAGTATATTGTACCACTCAATACACATGTGCCGGCTTGTTTATTGAAACACTACATGCAAATTCTACCCATCGATTTTTGGTGCAGAATTACTAATAAGTGTCTGAATTCCCCCTATTTCCTGCCTTACCTGTTCCCAACATTGTGTACTATATAGTGTTCCCTTTATAAGGATTAAGGAGTGAGGGAACAAGGCTGCTGGTGTTTGTCAGCGTTTTGTCAGTTCCCATTGGGCAGTCCCCTCTTTCCTTGAGCTTCTTGGTGGAAGGCAGCCACCTATTCCATTTACGGTAACGTCATTGAGCAATAAATATCTGGAATGATCCCAGACCACCGGAGCACCTGTCTCTCCAGCTGCTCTCTCTTGGTGATGGAGAGCGGAGTACCTGTCTCTCCAGCTGCTCTCTCTTGGTGATGGAGAGCGGAGTACCTGTCTCTCCAGCTGCTCTCTCTTGGTGATGGAGAGCGGAGTACCTGTCTCTCCAGCTGCTCTCACTTGGTGATGGAGAGCGGAGTACCTGTCTCTCCAGCTGCTCTCTCTTGGTGATGGAGAGCGGAGTACCTGTCTCTCCAGCTGCTCTCTCTTGGTGATGGACAGCGGAGTACCTGTCTCTCCAGCTGCTCTCTCTTGGTGATGGACAGCGGAGCGTCAAACGGCTTCTCCTCTTTCTCCGTCTCCAGGGCGTTGTGGGTCTTCGTCACGGCCCCCGCCAACGGGTCCAGGAGAACATACTTCTTATACCTTTCAGACACACACACACACACACACACACACACACACACGCACACGCACACGCACACACACGAAAATGAGGTTTATACACCATTGGCCAGCCTATTGAAGCATAGGGTTAGTGCATTCTATTATTGTGCTGATTAGTCTTGCAGGTACCCAGCCCCTATGGGCTCATAGGACACTGGAAGAACCATACAAATTATAATAATATAGATCAGTGAGTGAAGATAAAAAGAATAACTTTACCCACGGCACATACAAAATCCTAATGAGGGTCAACACCAAAGCAAAAACCACCTCTTTCCAAAGCAACTTTTAAAACAAAGAAGTCCTTAGGTCAACATGACTAGGACATGGGACATTAGGCCCCGTCCAAACGGGCGAAAACGATCTTTTCCCCACTGTTTTCCTTTGATGCGTTTCAGGAATATCTCCGTAAAGACGGACTCATTGCGAAAACACATCGAGCTGTAGAAACGCTGTAGTACATAATATTCAAGGCGCTGGTTCTCCACGAAAAAGGAGCGCATCAAGCCTGTGTCTATCCAGCCTGCGCGCTGTATACAAACATTCAGCCGAGGAGGAGAGAGCAGTTGTTAAACCTTTTAGATTGAGCAGAAATACTTTTTAATGTACAGTTAGTAATTCAATTTACCAAGGGGCTGTATTTAAAGCTACAAAAATAATAATAATTATTATTATACCACGGTCTGCGGGAATACTCGATTCTGATTGGATGCAGGGTGTGCATTAACTCCTGATATACGGACACCTGGACAAGTAGTTCCGTCAAATTGTCTGTTTACCGTTCTCAATGAATGCACTAGCTGGCGTATCCATAGATGTCTATGGGCGTATCGTCTCTAAAATAGTAGTAACCATAGCAACGGGAAACAA
>NC_079420.1:1893966-1968603 GCF_026213295.1 Gadus chalcogrammus
TTCGGCAGGAGGCGGAGCCAGAGCGGCGGGATGCTATCCAATCATACTTAGACCTAAGCCTAACCCCCCCCCCCCCTCCCTCCCCCAGACTACGCCCACGGGATCACCATGCTGAGCCCCTTCACCTCGGAGAAGAAGCAGCTGGTGAGCTTCTGCTCGCCCAGCGGAGAGGAGCTCCGAAGGTTCGCAGAGGAGCTCCGGGAGTCGATCACCGAGGTCAACGAGATGGAGCAGATCCACATCCAATGTAGGTGGAGGAGCACCGAGGAACAGCCGACAGGGCCGGGGCGTTCAGAGCCCCTCGTTTAAAGGCCGATTTTGACGATGGCGATGATTGATGAAGCATTCAGCAACAGCAGAGACCCTCTCTTGTTTCGGAGAACGTACGAGAGTAGCTGCTAACGTACACGCAGTGTGAATCGTTGTACCGACAGCTGAGACAAATCCCGGAAACGTGGACCGTTGACATCGTTGGTTCGGGATTCGGCTATGTTGGACCAACGACGTCAATGGTCAAACCTTCTCAGGGGTCTCAAGAAACTAAGTCGAGGCTGCAGACTGCAGCCGAAGGAAGCATAGCTCTCTTATTTAAGAAAATCATCGAGCTTGACAGTTGGCCTTTGGTGTGATTTCATTAAATGTAAAAAGTAAAAATGGAATAGAAAAAAGGGATTTTCGTTAAATTACTGCGGGCTGCGACTGGGGAAATGAGATAATGAGATTTTCCCTTTTTTCATAAAGAAAAGTCTGTTTGAATTGAATAAAGGTAAAGGTAGCGGTTAGCGTTAATAACGTTACCCCTAATGGCGTCCCAGGGCTTCACCCAGAGGCCTGACCACGGTGTGTCCCTCTGATCCTCCAGGGGAGATGGACCGGCAGCAGGGGGTCCAGCTGCACACCGCGCACTCCAACGGGGGCCAAGTGGACGCACACGCCGCTCTAGGTACTGCACCTCGTCACCGCTCTGAAATAAACAAGAGACGGGGAATACACCGGGGGGCCGAGCGCAAAGTAGGACACGACCACAGCCGTAGGGAACAAGAGAAGGAGGCTTCTTACACAGGCATCGGAATGAAAAGATTAGAGAGAGAGAGAGAGAGAGAGAGAGAGAGAGCAGGAAGCTTGTACCTTTCACTTTAACAGCGCAGTTAAGTTGTGTTCACATATCTGTAGAACTAGAACAACTAATAAATACAACTACTTATCCCACAGTCCAACAGGATGTGACAGGAAATAACAACACAGTAGAGGTGAGTGGAACTCACATGCCCTCTCTCCCTTTCTATCTATCCCTCTCTCGTTTTTCCCTCCTTTCTGTCTTCCTCCCTCACCGCCCCTCCCTCCCTCCCTCCCTCCCCCTGTCTCTCTCCCGCTGTTCTCCCCCCCACCCCCCCTCCCTCGCTCTCCCCCTCTCTCTTCCTCTTCCTCTTTCAGGTAAGTGTCTTTTTTATGTCTTCGGTCCAGCGCAGCATGCTTGTGCCTGTAAGCGTTGGGGGCTGGACGGGGGGGGTCAACAGGGAGCCGTCTTTATTGTGAGTGGGGGGGGGGGGGTAGGGCTGTAGTGCTTTGATATGCTTGGCTTTATAAGAGCCCTGCCCGAGGCCCCCCACCCCGCACTCCCACCCCTTCACCCGCTCTGAGGAGCCCGGGATGCAAAGGGAATGAAAGGGTTGAGCCTCGGCAGGGAGGCTGGCGCTGTCCCCCTCGGGCTCCACGCTCAGCCCCGTCTCCATCGCAGGGCGGAGTCTGCCCCCTCCTCCTCTGACGCCCGCCGTGCTGTGAAGCACGAGCAGCCCCTCGTTAACGGAGCAACCCTCTGTTGGCGTAGCAGCAACCCTCTGTTAGCTTAGCAGCACCCCTCTGTTAGCTTAGCAGCACCCTCGTTAGCTTAGCAGCAACCCTCTGTTAGCTTAGCAGCAACCCTCTGTTGGCTTAGCATCGCCCTCCTTAGCTTAGCAGCAACCCTCTGTTAGCTTAGCAGCAACCCTCGTTAGCTTAGCAACATCCTCGTTAGCCTAGCAAAGCTAAGTAAGCTTGCCATTAGCTAAGCAAGTTTAGCAACGACTTTTCTTAGCAACACCCTCAGTGGCTACACAACCTCCCATTATCTTAGCAACACCCCGTTAGCTTAGCAACGCCCCCGTGAGCTTAGCAGCCTTCTCGTTAGCTTAGCCTCGTCCGATAGGAACTTCCAAATACGCTGATACCAACAAGTGTGTGAGTGAGTGTGTGTGTGTGTGTGTGTGTGTGTGTGTGAGTGAGTGAGTGTGTGTGTGTGTGTGTGTGTGTGTGTGTGTGTGTGTGTGTGTGTGTGTGTGTGTGTGTGTGTGTGTGTGTGTGCGCACACAGCTCTCCTCTCCTCCCAGCCCTATCCCAGTCAGAAGCTGGTTCCTAACCTCCCAGCCCCTCCCTCCCTCCCTCTCCGGCCCCGCCCTCCTGTCCCTCCGGCCCCCCCCACAGGCCGGCTGCCCTGCGCCCGGGGGCCGTCTGGTCCCTGGCAGTGGGACCCTCTGTGGGGGGGGGACACCACGCCCTCGGTGTCCCTCCCCTCCACCTGCACCCACACACCCCATCCTCCCCCAGCTCCTCCTGCTACACACACACACACACACACACACACACACACACACACACACAGACAGACAGACAGACAGACAGACAGACAGACAGACAGACAGACAGACAGACAGACAGACAGACAGACAGACAGACAGACAGACAGACAGACAGACAGACACACACACATCTGATCTCAGGCGTGCCCCCCTCCGGCCCCTCCTTCGTCTCAAAGGGCTGTTGTGTCTCTGCTAGTGCCTCCGGTGGTGCGTGTCTGTGTGCGTACGCACGCCGCGCCCCGTCTCTCTGCCTGTGCTCCTGTCTCTCTGCCTGTCTCTCTCTGTGCGCCTGTCTCCCTGCCTGTGCGCCTGTCTCTCTCTCTGTGCGCCTGTCTCTCTCTGTGCGCCTGTCTCCCTGCCTGTGCTTCCCGTGCGCGCCAGGCATGCTGCCCGTCCCAGTCCCCAGGGGGCTTCGTAGAGGCTGCGTTCAGGCTGCTAACTCCCCGTGCGTTCTCTGACTGTTCCTAAACTAGGTGTCAATTCACAACAGGCTGCAGACATACCAACTGAGCCAGCCCAGCATTGAGTCCAGCGCGCTGGCGCTGGCCGCGCCCCCGGCCCTGCTCGGCCCCGCCCAGCCCGGGGAGCTCCGCCCCGAGACCCTGATCCAGTGCCAGCAGATCGTCAAGGTGATCGTGGTGGACCAGAGCGGGCGGGGCCGGATGGAGGCCTTCCTGAGCCAGACGCCCGCGTCCCACCGCCTCATCCAGTCCGCCATGTCCACCCCGGTGCGCGTCCGTGACACGGGGGACGGCCCCCAGCCGCCGCTGCCCCCGCCCCCGCCGCCCTACAACCACCCCCACCAGTTCTGCCCCCCCGACTCGCCCACGCCCCTGCATCACACGCTGCCCTTCAGCCGCCGCCGCAACTCCAGCGGCTCCCGCAGCATCGTCTGAACACATGGGGGGGGGGGGGGGGGGGCACAGACACAACCACATGCACACACGTGCTCATACACACGCCCTCAAATACATGCACATAAGCATGCGCGCGCACACACACACACACACACACACACACACACACACACACACACACACACACACACACACACACACACACACACACACACACACACACACACACACACACAAACCCAGACACAGAGGGATGAGTACATCATTCTGCAAACATCCTCCAAGTTTGTATTTATGCACACGGACAAACACACACACACACACACACACACACACACACACACACACACACACACACACACACACACACACACACACACACACACACACACACACACACACACACACACACACACACACACACACACACACAAACACAAATGAGGGATAGAAAAAGAAAAAAGACAAACCAAAAAGATTCTCTTCATGTTATTTATTGGAAAGGTCCAGAGATGCGTAGTTTTGATACCATTCCTAAAAGACAAATTAGGTATAGTCTAACTGTGCTTGTCGTCGGTTGAACCAACCACATTGTGAGTCTGTATTTTACAGACTGTCTTTATTTGAAAAGAAACCTGGGTATGGCAAATTCCCCACATGGATGTCTGGTAGCCTTGAAGGTGTGTTCATTTAAATCCAAGATAAGTGGCGATCAAGAGAAAGGAAGAACTTTTGGGACCCACCGGCCCTAACGTTGTGTGAACCTGGTCCTCAGTACATGAAAGCCCCATGCACACGGTCTGAACCCATCACAAGAGACTCTGGACCGCCTGAATAAATGAGGAGGCGGAACACTCACTCGTCTTCAGGGAGCACGAGTGCTGAACATCTTGCGGCTGCCATGGCTAACGTCCCGTCCCCTGAGTTGTACAGACTGGATATGGGTTATAGCTGCACCCTTGAGTAACCTGACTGGCTTCACGAAAACATATCCTGATGACAATCATACAACATTGTGTTTGTTTCATGATTATAGCTTGTTTCAGCGGACCTCCGTCAGCCGCATCGACATATCAGTCCACGGTCAAGTCTAAGCATGTTTTGGGAAAATACCTTTGGGGAAATTGGGAATGGTGTCACATTTAAGGAAGGTTCTTACATTTATGGAACGCGCTTTGGTGGGATATAGGAAGAGGCCTTCCAACAGCTACGTATGATTCCTGCATCCGTGTCAATGAATCTAGCCCTTGTTTGTGTTGATTAATAAGTTAATTAGGTCTATCAAATTCCAAAAGCCCAAAGTGATGCAATACATTTGTCTTTTGAGCAGCCAAGACTAACTCAATATTTGCATTTTAGAGATGATAAGCAGAAAATGTATGGCATTTTTATTTGAGAAATGAGAAAGAAAATATATTCTGATTGAGATCAATCAATTTGGACAAAACCTCTTAACATTTTGACAATTACTTTTTTGACCATGAGTTTGACCCAAACTCACCAATTTACTCACCACCTGAAACATAATGTAGATGTTATTTTGAACATTATTGATTTAAGAGATAAATGACATGCCATCTGCTTCTTCCATAGAACGATTTACAGGATGTTTGGTAATTGTAAATCATCTACCTGAAAAAACAACAATGTAAAGGCCTATATCCTGTTATACATTCGCACCGCAGAATATATTGTAAATACTTTATATAGATTGATGAAGACAAAGTAATTGGGGTGCCAATGTGTGTAACTATGTATTTGTACAGAGAAGATCTAGTTTAAATTAAAAAGAGAGATTTAATTATTATAGTTATCCTTCACATGAATATTGCAGGGTGTCCTAAATCCTGTTGCTAGGAGATGTAAAACTGACAGCTTTAACAGAATACAGACCAGTTACCATGGTTACATACTCTGATATCACCGCAGATCTACGTACTCATACATTTTTCATACGGTATAAATACAAGATTAGATTAGGAAAGAGCTGTTTCACCGTTTAGGGTGTGCAAAGGGCTATATGTATTGGTAACTACATCGATAACTACACACACTCACAGCCACACACACACACACACACACACACACACACACACACACACACACACACACACACACACACACACACACACACACACACACACACACACACACACACACACACACATATATAAATATTTACAGGCATATACAGTACATACATAGATGCTCACTGCTACCATGGCTACCAAAGTAAAGAAAAAGTTTTCACAAAATATACCCAGGACGTTTAGCAAAGTCCAACTTGTTCTGACCATCGAAGATTAGCATACCATAAACTTTAAAGCATGGTTTATTTTGTTCCATTTACAGAACATGGGCTGACTTATGCATATACTTCTGTATTATTTTATCTTGGTATTATCATTATTATTGTCAGGGCATGTAGGCTTGAGTAATTTCTTCCCTTCCCACTTATGTTGATCCCATGTTCACCGTGGACCACCTCACTAATCTGTGCATCACAAGTTTCTAAGGGAGATTTCTAAAGATCAACATGTTTACTAGTGCAACATTTTTCAAGGTTTCCATCTGATGAGAATGAAAGAATAAAGTAGTTTTTACTCTGCTTGGGTATGTCTTTTAGGATCCACGGTCCAGAAGGAAGATAAACACTGCTGTTTGTTGTTTATGTTTACTCAAGAGAAATATCTACCTGCAACAATGTTTTTAAAAAGATTTGCGTTTAGTCTTACAAAAAAACATCTGTTCACACAAATCAATAACATGGAACTTTATAGAGGCCAGCATCAGTGGGCTACGCCTGTTTAGAGGGGGAGCCCATCTCGGAGTTCTAAAGAAGTAACAGATGTATAGATCTGATAATCTAATTATAGATCTGATAATATTCAAACATAGACCACTCCTTGCTTCAACACAATTCATCATTCTAACTCAAATCTGGGTCATTTCGCTCCGTGAGAGTCTTGTTTCTTCTCCAAATAGCCTACCAAATAGCTAATCTCCCCCCCCTACTCTTTCGGCATGTTTGGCATGTTTGGCATCCGACCCGACTCACCCTATGGTGTCACCTCATCCATTCTGTCAGTAAATTAATTTGCAGCAGGTGTGCAAGGCACGCCGAGTAGCGGGGTGGAAATGACTCTTCCAGCTGCCAGCATCATTCATAGCAACCGCTCATTCCACCCAGCGCGTGGGTCGCACCTGATCCAAGCACAATTATTAGCTGGCGACAACCGCACCGGCAATAAGACGCAATGTCGCCCTTCCCAGCCGTAGGCTGAGCCAGATAGAAGCCCTCCTCCATATAGACAGGCTATATATAATATGTACCTACATAATAACATATAATATATATATATAGATCCTGTTACATACAGGCCTTTATATAATACATAGAAAATGGGATTTCTTTTTCAGACATCAATCGCGGTTTCTGCACAGAGATATTTTTTTAAGAAGTTTCTCAATGTCTGCACCTTTTCCAGGGCCATTTTTGTCGTATCATTTTTGTCATGTCCCCATTAGGTTATAGGCTATGCAACTAACACCTTGATTTCATTGGATTTTTGTGATTTGTATTCATTTTATTGATTGCTACAATGATATGATGAAAACGAATTATTCAAAAGAAAATATCCAATATAAATATATAATAAAATATAAACTCACTCGAGAATTTTTTTTGCTTAAGCGTAACCTTACAGTGAATGTGAAGCTGCTTTTTAGCTGAGTGCATTCACTAGAGCTCTCTCAATTGACCTGTTAAGTTATTTAACAATCAAAATTTTAAGAATTGGACCCATTCTTCAAACGGTCACTCAAGAAAAACATATATCATCAAGGCAGCCCGATAGAGGGCGCTGGGGCGCCGCCCTCCCACCGAACTGTTTTCTTTTAATTTATTTGTTCTATTTAATTTATTTTTTTAATAATATTTCTCATTTGGAGAAATAATCGATGTTAATTGCATTCGAATAGTGCATTTACTTTAGAATATCTTCAGAATCTTCATTCACTTTCATGTTCAACTTATCATTTTGGTGAAGTAGGTCACTGTAGGTGTCTTTCCTAGGGCGCAAGTTCGCTCAGCCCAACAAGCCTGAATTTTTAGCCAATGGTTCCCCGGTTGCTAAGCAGAAAAGTTCATAATTTCGCCAATCAGCGGCGTCGAATTGTATGGCTTGTGGGCGCTCAAAAGATAGTCCCCAACGCAGTGCACCGTCCACTGCACGTAACCTCGCATTTGCCATTACCTCTGAGATCAGCAACATGGCGACTTTGAGTACTGCTACCACTGTTTCCCTGTAAGTTCAGCTAGTAAAAGAACTCGGAGCAGAAAAGCCAGAAGTGAACATAACCCAACAAGCAAGAGAAAAGGATAGAGCCTCCTTTTTCCAGAGTTTGGTTCAGGCTTGGCTAACTAGCTGTGGGTATGCCAATGCGATTTTTGCTTTCCTCGTATACTTTTTAAAACAAGTGCGTGTGATAGTTCGTGGACACAGACATGGTTGACAGACCTGAAACATCTGTCAGAACGGATAAAAAAAACACGAGCGAGCAAGAGTGCATATAAACAACTGTGTAGCTAGCCATGCTAGAGGTAAGCAACTTCTATTTATTCCACTAGCCTATATGTATTTGTGTTTGTTTGCACATTTTTGTATTCAGAGTTGTCATTATTAGGCATACTATGCATACTGTATATCTACTGGAGAATGCAGACATTGTCTTTTTCCCCCCACATTTATGCTTTTTAATTATTACTGTAAGCTTTACTGAAAAATAAAGTATGCTGATTTTATTGTACTGTTGAACTGGGACATGTTTGCTGTGGTTATCATTTCATAGGTCTGTGACACCATAATGAGCCATGCCAAGGTTTTCTTTCACAAAGCATCTCATCAGTGCTACTCTGTTGCAAGGTGACTTGTTCCCACAACACAGCAGAAAGTTCCCAGATTCAGCGCTGGAACGGTTGATGCCTGTCCCATGTTGGACAAAGCCAGACTTAAAACAGAACTGTCCCTGATCTACGAGCGTGAGGACTTCAAGGGCTGCAGTGGAGCACTGGCTCTGTGTCAGGTTCTAATGGGAAATAACCGGCAGGACACATTCAGCAAAACTGTAAGTCTTCTCAAGATCCTCACCCCCACACCAACGTCAACAGCAGAATCAGAGAGATGCTTCTCCACCTTTTAAAGAGGATAAAGACTCCTTAAGACACTATGGCACAAGATCGCCTCAATGCTCTGGCTATGCTATCTATAGAGAAGAAACTCACACGGGACATTCCAGATTTAAATAAAAGGGTTATTGAGAAATTTGACAATTTTTGTCAGAAAGACAGACGAGCAAAGTTCCTATACAAGTAAGAGTTTTCCAAGAGTTCTCTTACTAGTCTCTCTCACTCGCTCTCTCACACACTCTCTCACAACCTGTTTTGCCTTTATTATTTGGTCAGAATGCACCAGAATGCTTCGTTTGTTTGTGAAAATCACAAAAAAATCTTCTGGGGGATGATGTCCCCAGACCCCCCTACAGGGTTTGGATGGCAAACGTTCAGCCCCCCCTCAAATAAATTCCACCAGCCGCCACTGTCTTCAGCAGTGAGCTGTAAGAACTGAGCAGTCTGCTGAACAGTCACATTGATAGCAAATGTTTAGTCTTAGTGTGTGTGTGTGTGTGTGTGTGTGTGTGTGTGTGTGTGTGTGTGTGTGTGTGTGTGTGTGTGTGTGTGTGTGTGTGTGTGTGTGTGTGTGTGTTATGTGTGACTGCCTAGACTGCCAAGGACCATTCTAATTGATAATCAAAATTAGTAGCGTTTGCGTAATACTGAACGAACCGTAAGTGCTCCGGAGCACGGCTCCAGTGAAAATGTGTGAAAATGCACATGAAAGCATTTATTATGTCTGTATTTTTGATCTAAATGAACGGTGCATGATGGAGCTTCTCTATTGCCCTTTTTTCCTCAAGTCAAGTAGTCAGCGCTTGCATATTGTAAGGCCTCAATTAATGTTCCTATTTATCTATTTCGTTATTCAGGGGAATTGAATACTTTGAGTTTACCAAACAGTATGCCCTGGCCAGCTTTTTAATGAGTGCAAAAATGTAAATAAAGCACGGCAGACATTGTATAGTAGAGATCATACCCAGGCAAACAGTCCCAAATGAATAAAGGATTTACATTCAGTAGGCCTAGTGCATATATATATATATATATATATATCTCATACAATATTATGATTGGCCAGACAGCTAACAGAGGACCTACAACCATATCATTACTGAAACATTATTTCAGGCGGAGGAATCATAAGAAGAATTATCAGCATGACTTCTAATGCATTATTCATGATATAACAGAGAGAGATTAGGAAGGTTTTTATTTCACATATACGTGGGAGTCACATTTCTCATTTGATGAAACATATTTTTTTATTAATAATCCTTCACAAACAATCCATCATGTCAAAGCATGGCCTGTTCTTGAATGTTTGAATCAGTTCGTTGGAGGTTTGTGAGTTTGAGTTCCAACAGCCGATGCTGGTGGAATTGACCCTATAAGAAGTCCCACTCCCTTTGTATGATTTGTTACCATATAAACACGTAACTTTTAACATGCCCTGCCTATACCATGGATTGTTTTTATAGTTTGTTTTACGCTACTGGCTGGAGTAATATGGAGGACATGGAGTAAAACTAGTTCCAAACCAAGGAGCACTTAAATGGGACCTTGGGAGGAGAGGAGGGGACACAAGGACAGAGAGAGCTGCCTGCCAGCGACGGCCGTTAAAGAGCAACCAAGCCATGGATTCCATTAGTATTTGGGCCCATTCATCTGACACTGACATCCCCATAGTGTCATAAACATGGCCTTGTAAATCCGTTCGAGACTTTGCAATTAAGGGATACCATGTCTAGAATCATAACCACATTGTCCATCGGTAAGCAGTTCGAACTTCTAGCAAGGTGGCTGGAGCTCAGGGGACCATCAATCACTGTTATAGGTTGCTATATATATATATATATATATATATATATATATATATATAGCTCCGCTGAGACCTTATACTTATTAAGCCAATATTTGTCTACGGTTCATTTCAGTGAGGCCTTCTTGCCGGGGATTTTAATTTAGACCGGCTTCCCAATCTCGGTCATCCTTTGGATTGGCTGTCCGTTCGTTTGGAGTGCCTGCTACCACAGACATGCTTTAGATCTATCTCTGTTATTCTGACACAATTGATTCACGGTTTGACCCGCCCAAATGTGTACAATTGCCCCTCATAAATTCTCAGGTATTTCTCATGACTTGAGGGATCCCCGCATCCTAGCAGCGGTTATAAATGCTTCCGTGGACCACAGATGATCCGTTATCGGAAGCATTACCGTTAACAAGCCTTTCTTCATGACCTGTCCCACTATAGCTGGGGCAGGACCTCACCCGTTGGCATCGGGGAACTAACTTGGATCTCCTTTTTAGGAAGGTTGTTTTGTTGCATTATGGTTAAACACTCTCTTATTCAAGCATATTCAAACGGCTAATACCCGAGAAAACCCCTGGGTCTCCCTGACTTTAAGACGGGGACATTGCTTTGGCGAGGGCCAGGAAAAGTAGAGGCAGGCTGGCTCCTTCTGTTTTATTAATGTGATCTTGGCTAGGTCTCTCTTGAAATAGATTTGTAATTTCAATCATACTTACCTTGTAAAATAAAGGTCAAATAATACACTAAAATCGAATGAAAGCAACAGCACCCTCCCTAGGGAACCATGGGTTATAGCGGTTGATGCTTCCTGCTGATTGGCTACGTCAGTTGCCGTCTTCCTGGAATGACATCACCAGAGACTGTCCAATCACTGATGTAAAATTAAGTTTTTCTCAACAGTCATGGTCGCATTCAGGTCTTGAAACAATGACTCCCATTGAAGGATCAATCAAGGTTAGCCTGCAGCCTTTTATTGGGCGATACCTGGGTCCTATTGGTTCCTCTTGGTGTGGATGCTTTGCCAGCCGGCCAATCCTGGCTGTTCAGCAGCACCAAAGGTTAATATCTAGGCAGACTGCAGAAGAAGTGTAAGATGCAACTAGGATGTTTGAGTAAGGATTACATCGTGTGACCAGCGGATCGTGGACACACAGGTGCCAACTATTGTAGATTTACTGTGGAACCAACTGCTCAGCCTGCTCGGGATCCATAGTGATGGCATCAATGTGCGCATTAATGTGTAATGAAATGGGATAATGAGTCACCTTAGAACAATTCCGCCCTATGATATAAAGTGTGCATCGGCCCCTACCCTACCCCTTTCTTTTTAAAGTAGGCATGGACTTGTGACACTTTTTCCACAGGCCTTCAACTTGTATATTTTCTATGTGATATTATGTTGTATTATAGCCATTATCTCATTCACATTAGCTGAGAAAGAGGACAGCAAGACCCGGCAGATCAGAGGGAGAGATGGAGGGGGGCTCAGAGCCCACCATCGATCAGAACAGAGGAGACCTGATGTGCTCCCACTCTACAGATGTTTTCTGTTGGGCATTAGGCTTAAAAAAAGTTTTTTTTTGGTTCCGGTTTCCGACCGACCCTGTCAATTTATGTGCGAACCAAATTATTTTATGAGCTTTAAAAAAATAAAAATAAAAATAAAACACCCTTTTTTTTTTTTTTATGCAAACTATAATTACGTTTTGGTACAGCACCTCTTCATTATTTTCAAGGATGAGCAAATTTTCTCGTTTTTAAATGAAAACAACCTACCTATCATTCGCTGCCGCTGAAAAAAATAAATAATAATAATTCCCTACCTACCCATGACCTCCACTGACAACCAACAGGAACCAAACTTTTTTTTTTTTTAGGCCTTAGCCTGCATAAAGAATAGCCACCATACATGCAGCAGGTCAATCACCAAGTCCCAAGATCAGACCATGGCATTGTGTGGGTTCTGAGAGGCCCACGAGGTCCAGAACAAACACAATAACCTCTCCTGATGGAATAAGTGTAATGTCCGAAAACATGGCTAAAGGGCATTTGTTGTGAAAAACTGCTAGTTTGTGCGAGAGTGCTACCGTAGATGCATGAGGAGATGCATTGAATAAACATAGCGTCAAAACCCAATAAACTGGAGAAGGGAGCCAGCTCAATAAAATATGGACTTCAAAATATTATTTTCACAGAAATCCCCGGTAGAGCCGTGTGTTTAGTTTGTATGAACGGACTTCAACCCAAATCGTCTCTTTCAGACAAAACACAGGGAAAAATACAAAAACCTGTCGGAAGAGGAAAATGTGAGCACTTCAATAATTTGGGGATTTAGACCCAGCTCCAAACGTCTAAAAGCAAGAAAATCAATAAGGTCTGAGCTTATCGGTACAGCTATCGAGTCAAGCGGGTCCTACAACATAACGTTATAATATCTCGAGGGACGAGATTCATGTCATGTCATGCACAAACAAACATACATCGATTGCCTAATAAAGATATAGAATTCAAGCCGTTACACTGAACAAAGAAGAATTGAATCGCTTCACGCCATGGTTGTCTTTATTTCTCATTTGCTCGATTGGTTCCTTGATGGGACTCCTGAACGGGCAGAGCGGTCACAGGCTTGGCTACATTTCGTTCCATTTACTGGATTAAGATGAGTTCATTTTTTAATTTGATTGGATTCATTAGCTAACCTAATCAATACACCCGTTCAGTGCACTTGGTAAAACAGATGGGTTTCAAACATGTTTATTATTTATTTGAAAATCAACTGCACAACCTGTGTTTCTGAAATAAATATAATGATTTTATTCAGACTCTTCGTGACATAATTACAAATTCTTATTGAGAGTTACAGCAATGTATGCTCTGTAATCAGGGCTGATGGTTAAGACATGTCGGGATTTCCTCAGCTCTCAAAGGCATTCGGAATTTCTCATGTGGCCCCCAATGAAAGAATAATTGCCCTCCCCTGCCCTAGATAGAGACACTTGAAGCTGTTATAAGCATAATGATTGATTTCATCATTATGAACAATAATCCGATGTTAATTACATCCACCAAAGGAATGTAAAAAAAAAATGAAGAACAGACCTTAGCGTTAAGTAGGCATAGAGGGTCAAACCCTAAATTAGTCCATTCTCAATTCCCTCACATCAATTCTTCAAATCGATCCTGTAAAGAGAAATGGAATCGGAGTCAACTGTGTGCGTAATTGAAGGAGGTGCTTATTTTTTGTTGAAGGCCTATCTCTACCAAATAATCTGTGATTGATTCCTTTGGTCTAACATAGTTCACGGAAGGCAGGCATTCTTTTGTGTGTGCTTTTCTTTTGGAATCAGAATGGATTGAGAATCGATTCCCTGAATTCCATTAGGTGGAATAGGAGTCTGAATCAACTCCAACACATCTGGAATCGTCTATCCCTGTATTAGGCTACGTTCTCATGATTAAACCAAGAGCAGAGGATGTGGTGAAATGTGTGAGCTGGCTATCTCAAGGCTATCTCCCAGTAATGTTCTTCAGTTTTCAGTGGTCTGCTCTATACGGCTGACGTGTGCACAGTAGGAGAAGGCTGAGCCCTATACCGTTACAGTGGACGACCAGGAGAGGAGGAGGGAAACAGAAAAAGGTTTAAATTGGAGGAAGCCTGTTGTTGTTTCTCCGCGACTCTACGATGTGGGGGCGAGGGAAAGGAACTGAAGTGATCAACGGACTCTAATGACGCAGTTCAGCATTAGCAAACGCCGTCTGGGCCGCATCCGCATGGCAGCCCCCTACACACCAGGCCTCATCGCAGCACTCAGTCTCTCTCCCGACAGACCGGTGGCTTACACACTAATATGGACGCGCTTCGCCAAATTGTGAGCAAACAATTCCAGAAATCCAGACGCAGAAACCAAGGTATTTCGACCAATCACTAACGGTGTTAAAGTGTGCATCCAATGGTCTGCCTTGGTTCTGTTAACAGTTGGATGGGTTTTCATGAACCTTTTGAATGGTCTATGTAACATGGATCCGGTGCGGGATCCGATCACTGGCTACTAAAGCACAGACGTGTAGGTTGGAGACTTTGTGTGGAGAGGACACCCGTATGGCGGAGCCCACCCATCCACCTTCACCACAAAGTGAGGCCTCCCCCCCCCCATCCTGTTGTATTATACGTGGTGAAAGAGGAACGGTTTACAGCCATGGATTGAATTACTGAATGTTGAGCTGACGGATTTCAGTGCCAACGCCCTGAGGTGATCTTGACAGAGAATCTGATCTTCCCACATCAAACTATCGCAAAATCAGAGCATACCCACTGCTGGAAGAGCCTCAAACTCACCAAACACCTGTGTTGGATCAGACCCTCTGAAGATGTGACTGGCTGCTTTTAGCTTTCTGTCTGGTGGCGCTGGATTGGATAAGATGTCACTTGTTGTTAAGCTGATGAAAACCTCCCGATGGAATGTCAATTAAATGCTCCTCGTTGGAAGAATAGCTGATACGATGGGGGTAGGCACCCATAATTATGATTATGATGAGGATAATGATCGGGATGAAACACAGGGAGGATAAAAGCGAGTACCCATGAAGCCACTCGACCACTTCAGAGGGGACAAGGGAGAGCAAAGGGACCCCTGAAAGCACTGCGTCTCTTACGCTGGTGGAAACCATGGCAATGTTTGTTTGATTTTTTCTACATGGTTCGTATGTCACTGACGGGTTGTTTTTGAAAACCTGAAGGAGTGAGAGAAACAAAGCAGGTGTTTAGTGTTGATGAGAACACACTGCACAATTTGCATAGTGTGACGTATGCATCCACTCCACACACGGTCGTATTGTGTAGATCCTTTTTAGTTGTCTTGCATCCTTGCAGAAGTGTCCACTTGCTGGCACAGTTTTTGTAATTTAAGTTGGCTTCTCGAAATCCAAATGTCTCCAAGACAGTCACTCCTGTATCCTGTAAGTTTGTATATAAAAAAAATAAATAAAATAAGTATATCTTAAATCCTCTGATGCTACTGCCCACTCTGTGAAAGTATCCCTCCAACAATCACGTCTCCCTGGAGGATGCTTAGTAACCCTAACCTTGTGTTTTCTAATGATGCTCCATTAAACCAAATCCTTGGCTGCCATGGAGTGTCTTACAATAATCCATTTTTCATATATCTACTAAATTGAGATGAGATGAGATGAGAGATGAGTATCTACTGGAGAATCGTCTGTATTGGGTCCATACCTCATTATATTGAAGAGATTTAAGTATGTCTGAGTATGCTTTCCCTTAGTATGTAGGGAACAGGTGATCTGTGACCTATATTACCACAAAAGGATGTGAATATATACAGATGGCTCCTACGTTGCACATAAATAATATAATTGCATGGAAAATGTATGATTAAATATCCATAGGCTAACCATCGGTACAAGACCACTCGATCTCACATGAGCTATACCTAAACCTACCAAATAGACCCGGCTTAATTTACACATAAGTATGTAGAAATAGTTATAGATTATATGTTAGATTATATGTTATATTACACAGTAGAAGTGGGGTTAACATAGGCGTTGCACAATGGATATCACAATCATGTGGCTGGAAATCAGAGAGAGAGTATCTAAGATGTAAAAACAGGAATCACAGCTTACGTAACGTTGTTCATAGACGCGCTCCTCTCCCGGTTCTCGACTGGGGAACCCTCGCTCCGTCAGACAGGGGGCGGGACAACGGAGAACCTCTTCCCCATTGGTCAGCGTTTTATTAGTCCCTTTCTGTAAAGGTAAGTAGGATAAATCGGCAACTAACTACTGGTTTTAAGCAATTATTGTATAGCTGTGTATATGAATATAAATGTCTGGAGAAATGGGATTGAGAATTTATTTTAAATTTATAGGAAATCACAAAATGCAGCCTTAATTAATATGTGGGATTACCTGAGATGCGTGTATTTAATTCATGTTTGTGTAAAGTCATACATTCTCCGCCACGATGACCTGAATGCATCTGATTGGCCCAGTGTTGTCACTATAGAAACAGGCTTGTGAAGCCCAGCATAGTGATGTCCCTGTGCGTTACCATGGCAATTCCTCCACAGCCCATCAGTGCTCGGGGCTTGAGGGAAACCTTGGTTTCTGCTCGGGCTGAGAAACGTACACGCATGAGTAGTGAAACAAATGCCATAACACTCACGTGCGCACAATTACATTACAGTGTGATATTCTAGCAGTGCCTCTAGTCTAGCAGTGAATAATCTCGGATCACCAATGGAATCAGATTTATCGCCATTTGAATCATCGGTGATCGATTACAAATGGGATAAGCTGTGACCATAATATGATTCGCCTATGGTCAATGGAATAACCCTGGGATGGTTCACAACATGGACCACAGGAACTCGGGTGTGTTTGGAATATAACACGGATCGTGTAATGTCAATAGATGATGCGCCAGGGGACATGATGTGGTCATTGCATTTGTGGATACAGGAGGTTTTTGTGTGTGGCTGTGAGTTCAAATATTTTTGCCTTTCAACGGGCGTCTGTGCATAATTCTGATTTGGTTATGACGGGAAGGCGGGCCGACCGCCATAACCAGCTGACCCATGTGGTGGACTGGCAGCTGGAGTGTCCTGATGTTCTCCAGATGGGTGAAGGTGGGGGGGGATCACAGGCTGGTACCATGGCTGTTTCTACAGTGACAACACTAGTCCGGTCACTTCCACTTCCTGACCCAATTAGCTGCAGTCATTCAGGCCTTCCGATCCTACCAAGGGTTGCCGCTTCAAGCCCCAGCTGGGGATCAATCACTCCCTCAATCCTCTCTCACCCAACGCCATAAGAACGCTTTAATCACTGACCTGCCTTACACACCAACCTCAAGCCCTTCCCACTGCTCCGTAGTGGGAAGGGCTTTGGTAGTTGATTAGCCCCTTTTGGGAAGAGATCCCGCAACGTCGCCCCATAGAAGCTCTGGCATTGTGCTGGGTTTCTAACCCTTACCAGACGAAGTCAGCGCGTTGCCGGCCCCTCTGTTTGATCCATAGACTGTCGGCATTCTGGATTCAGAGGCGTGACGTGGAACACACGTCAGCCTCAGCATCAGCATCAGCATCAGCATCATAATGAGGGTGGACAGAGGTGGGAGGGGCTTTTGCCCGCCCTGCATATTTATACCACTCTGCAAATTCAAGCAAAGTCGCTGCGCGTTGTATTCAACATGTTGATGTGTAAAGGTACAATAGCGGATTTGTGGAGGCGGCATGAAGAGAAGCAGGGTGGTGCAGACATAACACTTCTTAGAAACATCCCACACCTGTCCCAGCATGCCGGTTCATCCCATTTACACATGTGAGCAGAGCAAACAATTCCAGAAATCCAGAAGCGGAACCAAGGTTTTTCGACCAATCACTAACAGTGTTAAAGTGTGCATCCAATGGCCTGCCTCGGTTCTGTTTACGGTTGGATGTGTTTTCATGAACGTTTTGAATGGTCTATATAACATGGATCCGGTGGGGGATCCGAACACTGGCTACCTGAAGCACAGACGTGTAGGTTGGAGACATTGTGTGGAGAGACCACATGTACAAAGGAGCCAAAGACATCCATGTGGCTTCGTTACTGCCTTCAATGCCGGCTTAAAGCCATAAACCAACAATGCCCCCCCCCCCCCCCATCCAGAGTTTGTAAATGTTAAACGGGAGGCGAGGCGGAATAATGCTGCAACATTCCCTGGCTTGAACAGGCTGTGTAAGAGGGGCTCAAACACTGAGGTCCCTTCCTCTGCCCTGATCGCTGCCCGGGGCCACACACTGGATGGCTCCATGGACCCTGCTACACACTGCTGCTATGAGTGGTGCCCTGGAGACTTTAAGTGGCTTGGGCATGCTCTCAGTGTGGTCTGGCTGTTTCTCACCTTTCCCCGGGGTCCTAGTGCCAGACGTGTTTCTAGCCTTGCTCTGTGATGTCTGTGATGTTGTGAAGAAGGCGAGAGATGTTCTCAGCTCTGCAGGCAGTGAACCAGTGAGTGATTCATGCTTGCATCAGCCTACTGACAAAGCCTTGCATGCACGCGTCCCATGGGAGCCTCGCATGGCTGTCTGGTTGGTGTAGAAAGAGGCTGGGGTTGGGATTGTTCAAAGGTGCATGCACAAGCGACGAGATCAACCCACGGTGAAAAGTCAACCACAAGTGGGGAAGCAAAGGAAAGCCGATTGACATCTCAAGTTATCCTTAAGCCCCAAAACGGCCAGGATAACCACTTTGGAGGACCAACCCCCTTCTTCCTATTGGCTAACGACCCAGCCACAAAGCTTCCTCTCCAGCGAAACAGCGCCTTGGAGTTTTTTCAATTGTGTGTTAATTTGCCAGAAAAATACGTTGCAACCTTGGATAGGAAAATCGTCCCCATAAAATAAGCAAGTCTGATTAAGTACCTGCTTACTTGCCAAACACTGCTGACATTGAATTGTTGAATGGCACATACAATTGACATTTGCATCTTACTGTCTGTAATTTATGCTTCATTTGTAGTGTGTCGTGTGCGTCAGAAGGCAGTATGTCAATGCCAGAGTCTGCATCCCTAGAAACATGAGCTACATATTGTACATATGCTTACCCATCAAATCAAGCACAGTTATGTCTGTTTTGTTGTTATGATTGACACAGGGGGGAAAAGTACATTTGTATTGATTGAAGATTAAAAAATGAAACTGCAGAAAAGCAAACCAGTACATGTATAAACCATCAGGTGGTCATCAGGGTCCATGAGAGGGAACCTGGTGGGGGAGGGGGGTGTGTTTGGACTGTGAAATTAGAGGAGAGGTGACATGCATTTTAAGAGGGTTCAGCCGTGTGTCTATTGTTGCAGCGGGGTACTTTCTGGGCTGTGAAATGACTGGTGCCTGCCGTGTGTGTGATGAGCTTCACAATCTTGAAGACGTGCTGTGAGACGGCCCTCTTGGGATTCAGAGGAAGCCCCGCCTCCACCTGTCCAGGTACCACACACACACTGGTGCACACATTCACCTGCAGGCAGGCAGGCGCACACACACACACACACACACATACATACATACATACATACATGCATGCATGCATGCATGCATGCATGCATGCATACATACATACATACATACATACATACATACATACATACATACATACATACATACATACGTACGTACGTACATACATACATACGTACGTACGTACGTACGTGCGTGCGTGCGTGCGTACGTACGTACGTACATACGTACGTACGTGCAGGCACGCGTACGTGCAGGCACGCGTGCGTGCAGGCACGCGTGCGTGCAGGCACGCGTGCGTGCAGGCACGCGTGCGTGCAGGCACGCGTGCGTGCACATACAAACAAACACACATGGGCACACAAGCACACACACACATACACATACACAGTTATTTTATATATTTTATTGTACTGGTAGGTTTGTCGGTAACAATGAACATTTAAAGCGGAAATGTGTAAGATTGAGCCCTTTAATAAAGTCCCAATTTGGCTTTTTAAGAGGTCTGGTTGGGGGCATGTCGATCGGATACCCATGAGACAACGGCCAGCTTCCGGGCAAATTACCCAGCTGTCATGTTATGTCATGACTGACCGGAGAATTCAGTGCTCAACACGGGCCGCTCCTGCTAGTAGGACTGCTCGAATCAGCCAACTACGCATGGATGTTTGATCCGAGTTTGGAATCACGAAAATAGGGCCATCAATCAACATTCGCAGTTTGCACGATTACACTTGGAGGAAATCATTACAATGATTATAATGACGGTGATTATCGCCCATTGTAAGCAGCAGTGTCGTAATCATGGCCCGCACCACAGTCATTAGCATAATTACCAAAGCACATGCAGCTCCGGGGCAAGACTGTGTCCCAGCAATACTTCAATAAAGTTATAACCAGATTATAATCGAATTTGGCAAAATATAAAACGTCAGAATCTAATAGGTGAATGATTATAAGTTAGAAATCAAGGTTAGAAACTGCTATAGCTGAACTTCTGGAGAAAGCCCCACTGTATGGACCTATTAATGAAAGGTGTAGCTAGTGTCTAGGCAGTGTAGCCCACCAAAAGATCTCGAGTGTGAAAAGGGGATTCTCTTTATCAAAATGCTATTGTTGATATCCGTAGCAGAAAGACCAGCCACAATTTGGCAATAACCCATGAAAACTTGTTCTTGATCTACGATTCATTTTATTCACACAACTGCATGGGGCTACACACACTCAAACCATTATTAGACTTATTACAGGTAGACAGTGAAAATTTTTCTTATAATTAGAAAGAATCCAACATGAGAGCAGGTTGTCCAGAAGCACCGCACCATCCGTGTAGTTAATATTCTATTCATTTAATCCTTAATCCTTGATCCTCAAAGGTAAGCCCTTTGAGATCAAGGTCTCATTTTAAATGGCGCCCTGAGCCCATACAAGAACACAGGTAAAAAAAAAGGAAGCCAGCATAAATTAATACATAAGTAAATCAATAAGAACACGGTTTTATAACATCAGGAGAAACCGCTACAGTCATCGGGTATGAAACAAATCTATTCAAATGTCCAATGTACCAGGGTGCGCATCCTCTGCCCTTCCTGTACACCATCCCATGCTAAAGGGGTATACCACTGAAAAGCATAGGCCCCTTAAGGTGTATGCCCCTTACCTTCTAATAGAAGGCAGAGCTACTGGCTCATGTAGGTTACAGGGATGGTTGCAGCAAAGATCAACAGTAATAAACATTCAGAACTGAAGTCCAGATCTAATAAAGCAGATCAAGAAGCATGCATATGTCTCTGTATAGGAAACATAGCTTCATTCCCTATTTTTTAATTTATCCGTTTCAATTGGATGTCTGAAATATTGTTTTTCATTATTAATTCTACCAAGAAATTTCAATTTGACAGCCATCCAGACTGAAATACTTTAGATCAAGGTCTACTCAAGTATTTGATCTCGATAAAAACATATTGGAGCCTTCAATAAACTTAAGGTCAAGAAGTTCATAATACATGCAATGCTTTTTGCAGCCTAGAAATGTGTCTTCCTAGGAAAGGAGCTCATGAGTGTAATATTATCATAAGCATAGTAATGTACATTGCAAGTTTATGTAGAAATACCATTGTAATTTAAAAACAAGGTAATAAACGAAGGACCTAAAATGGATCCCTGAGGGACTCCTTTAGTGACCGTTAACATATTTGAGCATTATCATTACGAGGCAAGTGTACTGATGTCATAAAAAAGTAATGGTCTACACTAGCAAACGCCTTTGACAAGTCTTTAAATAAGGCAACAAAGAACCACTTGCCATCAAGAAGATTAATTGAGTTATTGAGAACAAGACATGTAGTTGAAATGGACCTGAAGCAAGATTTATAGGGGCTTAGTAGTAGAGTCGAGAAGACAGAGGGTTCACTCAGGAGTTCACTTGGGATTCAAGAACCTTAGCTAGACATTGGAAAAGGCTTGGAGAAGGGCAGTAATTATTTAGATCATTATAAACTCCATCCTTATGTAAAAAAAGCCTGTGTGTTGGCAGCTTTCAAGTTCTTCTGAATTATCCCTGAAATTAGGAACAGATAAAAAATCTAAAAGGAAAGTGGTAGGTGCAGCTAGTCGCTAAGGCTGTACGGTATGGACTAAAATGTACGCGTTACACACAACATTGTCTACCGGTCACACCGGTCCCGAGGTAACGTCAAAATCCATACCGTAGCGCAAATTCAAAATACTATTTACATATGTTTTGGCTTTATGAGGCCATCTTCCATATTCCAATGTATAAAATTGTTTAGAAATAGCTTTCTTTTTTAAAGTTGCAATTAGGTGGTACATATATGTCTGTTGCCATGTTGTAATCCAATACTGAGAATATATCATATAAATATTGCATTTACACAATCGTATCAGAATAGGATAATGCATTTGTCTATCCAATGAGCTCAAATGAGCTAAACTCACAATCCCAGCTTCCCAGAATCATACTGTACACCTATAGTTGATGCTGCAACATTGTTCTGACAATACACCAATGTTACCTATTTTGGTAAATTACAGTACAGTAATTGCACTGATAAGTAAAATGAAAAACACTACAGTAAGAAAATGTTTAGAATGTCTTTTGGGCGATGTAATGATGAACTCAGTGCAAGTACAAACACAAAAAGGTAACAAAGCAAAAACATTTTTTTACTGCAATACAGTAAAATGTTCAGCTGAACTGACTGCATAAAAAGCTTTTCGTAGGCCAACAAAAAATAAAAAATAAGAATATAAATGAGGTGAAACAGATCTACATGTAAATCAGTATGTATCCCACGTCCAATCCTGATCAGGCCAAAGGACCATATCTACAATACAGTAGAGCTCACCGAGTCCTATTTACTGTAATGCTCTGACACATGATTGAAGTTTTTTGCCAGTTGAGTTTGAACAGGTGAGAAGTGAGTTAGACTTATTGGTAATTAGTTGTTGCTAAATGATGAAATTTGTGCTTAGAGTTTAGCAAAAATTTGAAAACAGTGGAATTGTGCTTAGAGTTTAGTTAGCAGTCTGGAGTTTTGTAGTTGAATCTTGAGCTTCAAGTTTCAGAATTGTGTGCATAGTTAGGGGTGTGCCAAATAATCATCATGACGATGCATCGCGATTCTAATTTTCACGATCTACTGCATCGATTGTTGACGCCAAGAATCGATTATTAATTTAAAAAAATGAATAATAAAAAATATTTTATTTTTTATTTTTATTTTTTTATATAGTTTTATAAAGGCTATTCACTTTTTGTGGCATCAGTTTGTCCTCTTATGTTTATGAAATGATATTGTTGTTATAATGGCAGCTACTTCCAAAAGGGGAAATGTTTGAATGTTTTCATTTCATTGGTTTAAAGGACCACTGAGGCCATGTAAACGGCACTGATTATCCTTATTTTGTTATTTTAAGTTTTATAGATCCTTAGCACTTCTTGTCAGTGTATCCAGTAATAGTCGTTTCAATAAATACAGCTATGTATGAATTGAGTTGCTTTGAGTTATCAATTGAACACACTATCCAGATCATACACAGCCAGTCAGCCACTGGTAATGGCTTAATTTTTTTTTAACAGTGTTCAGTGAAAATTCGCAATGCATCGCAATGCATCGCAATAATTCAAGTATCGCGATGCATCGTGATAGAATCGCATCGTGGCATGTGAATCGTGATACGAATCGAATCGTGACTTCTTTGGCAATACCCACCCCTATGCATAGTTCAATTTTTTGTGTGTATACAATCGAGAAAAACTGTAATGGAAGCAAAGGAAATAAGGGCCTTCTTTAGGAACTACTGCCTCACGGTCTGTCCTTGGCAAATGATCTTTAGTAACTACTGCAGCGGCATCCAGCCAGGAAGACTACATGAATCAAATATGTGGCCTGCCGAGATAAAATGGCAATTAAAAGGTTTGCATCTGCTCTCGAATTTATAGGACCAGAGTCTGTCCAAATATATGTAGGTAATCGTTTTCAAGAATTGCCTTGGGTCTCTGGCACTTTTCTGAAAGGAATTCTGCTGGAAGTTAGAATTCACATTCCTTATCATAACGACACAGTCATTTCACATTTCCTGAAGCGTCCCAGTGAATCAGATTTCATTGCTTATTAGTGAACCACAGAGTGAGACTGTTCTTCACTAAGGGTCGTATATGGTGCCTGCTGATTTGCAACATAAATGAATGCATTGGAAAATAAGTATATGGCCAGGTCTGGATCAGAGATGAGGGAGACTCAATCCCAGATGGGTGAAGGTCATGTACAAATCCTGGCTCAGTAATATGTTGATTTACTGAGTAAATCAACATATTTGGTGTCTGCAGTCCAAAGGACCCTAGTCACCAAAGTCCAGGGCGAAGTATTGTTGGATGTGGCGCTTGGTTTATAAAAATAAATAAACTATTTTTCAGAAGACACAAATGTCGCATCATTTATGTTTATTGATTTTGTCAAACTGAACAACTACTGTCACCATGAGTGAAACACGTACCTACACACATACCATGTTAACTTAGCAATGGATATAAACCTGTGAAATAGAATGCCAGTAGAGCATGCCCATCTCTTAAACTACAACCAACGTTGCACAAATTGCTACAATTCTATTTATCAATTTATCTTCTAACATAGTGATGAATCTGATAGTTATAGTTTGATTATTGATGCAAAATAAATCATGAACAAAAAAACAACTTGTATTCAAAATAACTTTTATAAATAAATACATTTTGATAAGTACACATTGACTCCAGGAAATCGAATCAAATCTCAGCAGAACCGGAGCTCGTTTTCTAGCCCAAAGATCTGGCGTTTTAGGGCCAGCAGTTCTTCCTGAACCTTCTTGGTGCGGGAATTCGTCCGCTTCACCTCGTGCAGAATGGCTAAGTCCTGGTTTGGGCCCACGCTGAGTGTCACCTGGTTGACAGGTAAAACACACATCACACACACTCATCTGGGACCTTCACTTTACATTGTTAGTTATCCTTGAGAGTAGCGGCAATCCAACGTGAACATATTGTTAGACATTAGAAAGGAATAGAGGGCGCCTCATTATGCATACCTTAAGGAGCTGTGTCTCCACGTCTTTCAGTTTCCGTCTGAGGAGTTTGAGGTCTGCCTTGAAGCCCTCGGCCTCCATGGACCTCCTCTTCTCCAGGGCCTCGTATCGCTGAGTCATCAACTGCAGGCGTTTGGCCATCTTCTCCGACCGCTCCTGAGATTCGGTTTACAAGAACGAAGAAGCATAATGTCAGAAGAGATGTCATCATTGTTTGACTTTACAACCAAACCAAAGTCCAAATACCAAAGTCTTAGCGGGCCTTACTTTGAATATCTCCCTGCCCACGTCGCCCTCCTCCCTAATCTGGGACAGCTCCGTCTCCATGGTGACGCACTGCTCCCTGTACATCTCAGCTAGGCGGTGAGCTTGCTTCAGATCCTCCTGCAGGGCCTGAAGGAACCAATAGAGACAGGCGCTCCTCATCTGTACTTTCCGCTCTTTGCTTTAGATGAACGCGTCATTCCAGTGTTAGTGTTGGCTCCGTGTGAACACACACCTTGCGATCCTCTCGGAGGTTGAGCTGGGCCTGTGGTTCTGTGGTCTGGGACCGCGGCAGGGATGAACCGAGGCTGCCGGACTGGCGGGCCCGTCGCGCCCCGGCCTGGTCGTCCGTCCCGGTCCGGCCCTTCCTCAGACGCTCCTGGCAGCCGTCCAGGTCCCTCAGCAGGCGGTCCTTCTCTGCCATCCAGCTCTTCTCGTGGCCCCGCGTCTCGAACTTGAGCTGGAGGAAGTCGCGCGTGCTCTCGTACAGCAGGTTCTGGGTTCGCTGGAGCCTTCACCACGGGGGGGGGGGGGGGGGGGGGGGGGGCGTTTAGAGAGGAGAGGTGAAGAGGTAAGGGTCGGATTCTGACAAACCGTCAAAAGTTGGTCAAAGTTGGCTTTTCCCCGACAGCAGAGATCAGAATGTAAGCATCGTGAACGGCCATATTTGGTAAAGCAGAGAGCTAAAAGTCAATACAGTTTCTATGAAGTTTTCTTTTTAAATGTTCAAAATACATTTGACCTTGTCAAATGTATTTTGAATGATTCCATCCTCGTTTCCCTCAAGGCGGGACGTGCTGACAACGTCCAGCGTCCTGTTGCGCGACGTGGCGGAGCACGCTGCGCAGATGAAGACCAAACTCCTCCTACTTGTCGGTCAGATCTGCAATGCGCTGCTCGTCTCTCCGGCGCTGCACCTGGCCCTCGTCCACCTGGATCCTGCGGTCCTCCAGCAGAGACTCCACCTGCTCTTTAGCCAGCCGGGCCTGCTCCTCCATCTGGGCCTGCAGCGCCTCCACCTGGACAGACCGGGTACAGCCCTCTGCATCAATGCACAGTTCAGCCTAGACATCTCATTTCTTTTTTTATCCTATAAATTATTATTTTTTAGAGAAAATAAATGTTTTTATTTGGGGATCACGTCACCACATCCAAACATTTCATTCATCCAGACATAACAGCGTGTGCAATTCTTCTATTGCATGTTCATCTGAAGCCTTCATCCACATTGCTTTCTGACCACTACTACAATTCCCACTCACTCTAGAGTGCTCGACTCAGGGAAATGCATCCTTGCACTTTTTCTGGAATGTCTCTTATTGTCTTTGGTCATAGATATCATTTTGTACGCCCTATCCTTTTACTTTATTATGAATTGTTTATTAGGTCCCTGACCAGACTATTCTGATATCAGTCAGTACAGTACCTGCAGTAACAGCGTCTGGTTGTCCGACCTGTATTGCTCCAAGTTTTCCCCATTTCCACCATCTGATGATCTGGTTTTTCTGCTGCCCTCTGCAGCAGAAGAAGAAATAAAGAAACCATCCATGTAAGGGATGTTATTTATACCAACGTCCAATCCATCTGATTCAAACAAAACATAAAACTAAACACTTACTAATACAAACACTATTTAAATGTAATGGTGTATCTTGTATAACCTATCATTAGAATACTTTATTCTTCAACGGGTTGAGAAATGTGGATGAATTGCTTGAGCAAACATTTCCAAAGCCAAATGAAGGCTAACTATCAGATAAATGTGGATTTAAGAGATCCCAAACCTTTAGCTGCGCCAGGTCTCTTCTGGGCGGGCCGGAGGTTCAGATGGTCATCAGACCGGCCGTCCGGCTTCTTCTGAGGGATGGTGACCTGGAGATGAAGGTGATTCAGGTTCATATGCAGAGTGATCATCTTCAATGGAACGATCAATATGTTCCATTTTCTCGTTTCAAATTATTAAAGAATATATTTACAGAATACACCTTCAAATAACCATGATGTGAAGATTAGATTTATACCTTGATTCATCTTATAGTGAAAGGCATAATTTCATTACATTTACCAACACACGAGTTGACAGGTCTTGGGACCGTGTTCTTTTAAATATATTATATTAAAGACACCACCAGGTTAACAAAACTTTTTTGAAACACCCACATTGTTTAAATCATTGTTTGATGCTGTGCACAGGTAAGAAGCTGTTAACGGCAATGCATGTGAATTTCTTTTAGAAATTCAACCTTAAAAAGGTGCAATGTGTAGGATCTAGTGGCATCTAGTGGTGAGGTTGTAGATTGCAACCAACTAAATGCCCCCAATCAGCCCTCCCTTTCGAAGGAGAAGCTATGGGGGCCCGTACTGGAATTGACCAACATTCCATTTACAGTACTGGAAAACCTAGTGTTCCAGTAGGTATTGGGCTTGGATGGCTCAGGGATGGCTCAACCTGAGGTAGATCAGGTTGATTGGCAACCGCTAGTTTATCTCTGGCTCCTCAAGGCGAAGGTCTAGGTGTCCCTGACCAAGACAACTACCTGCTCCCGACGAGCTGGCTGTAGCCTTGCATATAAATGCAGTCCATTTACATTGATAGGTATTCCAAAATGATGTAGCCTTGCCAGAATTCAAGTGAGGAGGTACCTTGATAGATTTCTAATGAGTACTCTTTTAGTCAAATATGTCAATAAAAAGGAGCTCATTCTAAGTAAAAGAAAAACAACCTTTTCATGTGATTAAACACTTTGTTCCGCTAGATCCCACTCAATTCTACACCGTCCACCCTTAAGACAGGAGGGACTCTGTTTTCATGGCAACCATCTTTAAAAAATAAAGAAAGAGAAAAACACGGATTGAATAATAACAATGTTGACAAAATACCTTATGCGGCGGTTCTCTGTGGAAGTACGTAATCTCTCCCACATCCGGACCCACCAGAGCCAACAGATGCTGGATCTTCTTCCTGTCCTCCAGCTCTCTGTTCACACCACAAGACAACAACATCCACCCATCTGTTAACCGGTGATCCAACAGTTATCAGATGGCTGGATGTTCTTTTTCAAGGAGGAGGCTTCAGGCAACCATCTTCTAGAAGAGATGTAGGGCCAACCCCCCCCACCCCCCTCACCTGATCTTCAGCCGGTCGTTCTCTGCGTAGAGTCTGAGGGACTGTTCTCGCTCCTGGAACAGGTACACCTGCATGTCACTGAGGGCCTTCTGCAGCTCTGCCACCTCTCCTTCGCGCTGTCGCACCTCCCACTGTAGTTTATGCTGTGTGTGTGTATGTGTGTGTTCGTGTGTGTGTGTGTGTGTGTGTGTGTGTGTGTGTGTGTGTGTGTGTGTGTGTGTGTGTGTGTGTGTGTGTGTGTGTGTGTGTGTGTTCAGGGGCATAGAGATGGTCTGATCATACACAGGAGAGTGATGTCGTACACATTTGAGTAGAAATCCCTCCACCCGTCTATTTGATTCTCATACAAACCTAGAGAGAGCCCTTAAAGCCTGTGAGGCGTCTCAACCACAGCCTGGATGATGGGTTAGAGCGTACTTATTTATTATGGAACCGTGTCGGTGACAAAGAGCCACTGTGGGGCTTTAACTGGGAAGTGTTTGGCAGACTACTCTCTCAATCTCCGACGCAGAAGCCTACTCTGGCGTAGAGGTCCAATATATATAATTGACCATTTATACAGGGTAGGATTCACCCTTCGTACCTGGACCTCATGTCTGTCTGTCTGTCTGTCCGTCTGTCCGTCTGTCCGTCTCTCTCTCTGTCTGTCTGTCTATCCGTCTGTCTGTCTATCCGTCTGTCTGTCTATCCGTCTGTCTATCCGTCTGTCTATCCGTCTGTCTGTCCGTCTGTCCGTCTGTCTGTAGGATGCAGCCCTGGTAGGGAGAGACCCTGTGGGCCGTACCTGGTCCTCCGATATGCCGCGGTACTTCTCCAGCGTCTGCAGCAGCGCCTCCTGCTCCCCGTCGAACTGGGTGACCTTCTGCCGGTAGAACTCCAGCAGCTCCCTGGAGGGCCGCAGCTGGGCCAGGCGCTCGCTGAGGGGGGGCAGCGGGGAGTCGGCCTCCTGGCCCGGGGTACGAGCGCCGGATCTGAAACACCAGGTATACCGTATGGTCCTTGTTTGGTTTCTATGCAAATTTGGTTCCTTATGTTGAAAGGTGAATTATGACAAAGTGACAAAGAGAGGGGAAATTAAGTAATAACATCTATTAACTAGAAACCCTTTCTAATAGGCACATGCATATAGTGTTGTGAAATCTGATAACTTTTAATGTCTTAACAGCTCCTAAGTCAACGTTTTGTCTTTACCTGCATCACCGTACCAGTATGGAAGAGAATCGCGGATCACTAGACAGCACCTGTGGCCTACAGAATGGTAATGAACAGGGTAGGCTTCTCTTACCTTTGCAAAACTGCATTTCTTGCAGGAGTCTGCATTCTGGGGGGTTCTGGAAAAAGGACAAAGTGGGAATCTGTTTAATCCTATACCGTTTGACGTAACGCGATCATCCCCGTGATCATAACGGCGGTAGAAAGAATGAACAATACCCATGGAAAACCTGTTAGTTATAGATTAGCTCTGCTTCTTTGCAATAATGCAGTCTATATTTGGGAACTTGTTAAAAAAACATAACTAAAACCACATGGTCATATATAAAGCAATCACCCGAAACACACACGTCAAAGTGATCAACAGGTGGTGGAGCACGTTTCATTGTTTACCTTTAATTCTCCGTTGGCTTGGATTGGGCGCCAGCTGACGCGGGTCTTTCGAAAGTACAGCACAACGAACCAAGCATCCGGTATAAACACAGTAAATATACTTATTTAGGGAGGTTTGATATCAAATACGAGTTAAAGCTATTTAACGTCGTTTGATTTAAAAGTACCATCAGAAGAGGGTTCGTTTATTTCCATGTTTGCTGTTCTTTAACAATACGAGTAACGTTAAACGTTCGGTCAATCCACGGATTGCGACTCAAGTTAATTCTGTAACATGTGGGTTCAGCAATGTATAAGGTGTACATACATGTTAAAGAGTCCTTTACATTCAACACATTTTCATTTATAACCTCGCAAAGTACTTAAAAATGTTGTTGTTATCAATAATTCAACCCCGGAAGTGTACGACTGTGCGATTTCTTCTTCTTCGCCTCTTTAATTATGGACAATTCATCGCCCTCTATCGGTGGTAGGAGGTCGATTATAATGTCCACGTTCACTCTGAGTTGTATTTATAGAGTAGGCGGCCTATGGTGATTATTGCTGAATTAAACGGTCTGAAAAAAACCAGACTGTACTTTCACTGTGACAATGATGGCACGCTTTTGCATTCCAAATCTGCTATATATATTTTTTTTTTATTGAACTCTTAGAGCTTTCTGGTACATTTAAATTAATATGGGAAATTTCTGAGAGGAAGAGACCAGATAGGTTCTCCTCGTCACTATCGCACCATCCTGTGACTGTCTGTTACTGCAGGTAGTCTATAGTCCGTGAAAGCTGAGAGAGGATCATGAATTGAAGCGTTATGTCGGTCTACCGTCACGTCATTTCCGGGCTCACCTGAGCTGCCCGAGCGAGAATAATAGGAACATGACAAAAACAACAACAACGACAACAAGTAGAATAATTATGGAATTTTGAAGAAACATTTTAATAATCAATTTCTAAAATATACAAGATAAAGGGGGGATATCCCTCCTTCAGAACTCCCCCTCTCTTGCCTCTCGCTGTAACTTAGAGGTCCGCCCTCTCTCTGGCCAATAACGGTAATATGGAGCATCCCGTCCCAAGCGTTCCGTCGTGAGACGGGAACGCCTGGGAACGAGGTATATTCGTCGAGCGGTGACCGATATCATATCAGACGACAACTCCCTTTTCTCAATTATGGAGCGTAAAGTTGCCCGAGAATTTAGACACAAGGTAAGAAAAAGATGACGAATGTTCACCACCTCTCAGATAGTTTACGTTACAAATAATAATATTTTTTATAACCTGTCAGAAAAGCTTTTGCGGTTAAGTAGCGTTGCTCAATGTGTTGACGAATTAGCCTATTACTTCAAAATTGAAATAAGCTGTATTTCCTAGGGTAATTGTATCGTCATCTATCGTTTAGTTAGGAATACATTCACGGGTTTATCTAAGTTATTGAAGTGGAGTTGGGTTGCTTGTATTTGTTTTGCGCTATGCGCGTCATCCAATGAGTAAGTTATAACCTTAAACGCTATAGGCTACAGTAGGCTATAATTAATGTTTCGCAAGATATAAATTATGATTATCGGCGGGTTTAGCTTATAATCAACGCTCAACCCTTCACCCATGTAAATAAGACTCCCAGTACAACGACTAATGAAAAAGATAGAAATACATCAATGTTGGAGCAAAAAAGTGGCACCAAGGCCCACACAACTTAATACAAAACAAGGTAGCCTAGTGTTAAGGCCCATGCGAGGTGAAGGAGGCTCTGCTGCATGAAAACCACAACACTGGACAGTAACATGATCTGTTGTATGTAGGCCTGTCGCCATCTGTGTACTGCACAGGGAGGCTCCCATGTCTAAGCAGCAGCCTGCTTCAGAAGGACATTAGGCATTTTATAATTGGGAATTCATCACGGACAGGAAAAGATGGGGCAATGAACGGGGTCAGTTGAGCTGAAGTGATTGCACTATTCCTAATTGACTTTGGCTGCCCTGGTTGGTGCAGCTCCAGCGGAACCAGGCATTGTGTGTTCCTGGGCAATCCGTTTTTCTAATAGTATTAGGTTAAATATGCGTGCTAGAATACATTGACATTCCTTACTCGTTATTCAACAAACTAACTTTTGTATTAATTGTTCATCCCTGGACTAACTTCTGACTTATAAATTAAATCCAAAGTAGACAAAAAAATATTGTTGCCATATGAAATATAAGAATGGTTTTGTCGTAGGACTGGTATCTGTTGCCTTGTCAGTTTATGGTGCCAAAGTCTGCGTCTCGTTGCTGGCCTGACCTTCAGACTCTTATGGCTCATCGGAAACATTTATGACATCCATAAAGCATAGGAGAAAAAACTAAAATTGCCTCCCTTTATTACCATCAAGAAGCAGGGCTGCTATGCTCTTGTGATACTTCCTTTTCCGAAGGCTGACTCGTTTCACTCCTCAATAGCCCTTCCTTTACACACCGTTGCAGTCATGCTACTCTCAAGTGTGCTGGAGCGTATCGGTTTAAGGTCCTTTTATCAGCTCCAAACCAAAACAAATGAATGTTCAGTGGCGGGTAGCCTACCTGGGAGATGTAAGGCGACACCAGTGACCATGCTAACACAGGCCAGCCACTGGTACGCCCCTGTTCCCCACTCCTTAGTCTGCTGGGCCGGCCCTGACCCCTCTTTAGGCTAATGAGCTCCATCACCGTAGCAGGACCAACTCACTCCACAACTGAGGGCAGTGCAGCATCACAGCGCCAAGACTTTTAATAACCGGCTGGGATATTTGGAAACGAGGCATATTCGATACGCAGCTTTGGACCGCTTTTACCTTTC
This sequence comes from Gadus chalcogrammus, assembly GCF_026213295.1. Classification (NCBI taxonomy): domain Eukaryota; kingdom Metazoa; phylum Chordata; class Actinopteri; order Gadiformes; family Gadidae; genus Gadus; species Gadus chalcogrammus. The sequence goes on from NC_079420.1 coordinate 1,926,838, forward strand.
ACCCTTCCCTGACCTAAAGGAGACAAATGTGCTACATCATCGATTGGCCCAAACGCTTCCTTAAAATCATTTTGCAGCATTTCAGCCGAAATCAGGTTTGTTTGACTAGAGGTACAGGAGTGTGCACGCCGTACGCTTACACACACACAAACACACACACACACACACACACACACACACACACACACACACACACACACACACACACACACACACACACACACACACACACACACACACACACAGCCACACACACATACACACACACACACACACACACACACACACACACACACACACACACACACACACACACACACACACACACTCACACACACACCCATATGCACCCATATGCACACGCACTCACAAATACGCACAAACATTTACCCCCCACACACATTTAAGTGGTGTGTGTAGACACAGCAGAGGTTTGTGTTTAAGAAATATCTTCTCCGTTCTCTCTGCTGTCTGCTTATAGTTCTGCCTTTTTACAATGTATGAAATGACATCATGCGTGTATCAAGTGATTATTGTATTTGTGTGTGTGTGTGTGTGTGTGTGTTTGTCTGTGTGTGTGTGTGTGCTTGTGTGTGTAGGTAGAGCTGCTGATCGAGAATGAAGCAGAGAAGGACTACCTTTACGATGTCCTCCGGATGTATCACCAGTGAGTACCGTGTGTGTCTGTGTGTGTGTATGTGTGTATGTGTGTGTGTGCGTGTGCGTGTGGGTGTGCGCGTGCGTGTGTGTGTGCGAAACCCAGCATGGACGTTCACTGGCATCCCTACTCTCAAATTTCAATTTCAATAATTTCAATTTAATCACTTGCAGCAACAAATACGTTTTGTCATCAGTGTTAGGCCCTTTTTTTTTGTAACTAATTAAAAGCCATTAATTACCTTGTTCCAATGCAAAAAATAATGCATAAGGAAGTGTGTTGACTCACTTGAATGGGCCAAATTGATTCCTGCTGACGTGACAGTGAGCTGCCATTGATCTCAAAGGAGTAGTGTCTAGGGTGGGACACCTATGAACGCTGGGGTGACCACATTTTCCAGTTATCATTGTGGAAAGCCATTGCTCTGTGACTGTCTTGCTTAAGCCTCTGATCAGTTTCCACCGGCCTTTATCAGGCCTGGGCAGTTCTTCACAAAAGCCCTCTTTGCTTCTCCCCCAGGGGGACTGAAATGTCAGCTGTTAATTATTTAAACATCGGGCCAGGTGGTCAGATTTGATGCTGTAGCTGTACCTGCCATTTTACCTGGCGTGCACAAGAAGTCAGCCTATTGTATTGTCTTTTGTGCACATTCACGAACAGAATCAAATATTTATAATATTGGAAATGATATTGCCAGTCATGCCTTAATCATTATGATTTTCCTTGCTGGCATTACTGTATAAATAGCTAACTAGTGTTTCCCCCAGTGCTTTATAGTGAAGGCGGCCACCTTAACAACACACACCTGCCACCTTAACTGGCCTAAGCTGTCCCCCCCGAAAAAGAAATAGGCATAGGTGATGAAATGATAGGAATATGTATGACAGTAATGCCAACATGTCATCAGTAGCATTGCATTCAAACCAGTAGGAAAGCTTCAAACAATCCTGTTGCAAAGGACTGATGGGTCATCTTTATAGGCAATGTCAATCAGAAGTTGCTAGTTGGATTCCTGGCTCCGCCTGGCCGAACGATGCAGTGCTTCTGTGCAAGGCATCCAACCCTGGTTGCTGTCAAATGGCTAATCCATCAACAGTTGATGTTACGCACACCCAAGCTCTGGATCTGACAGGGAAATTAAAACCTTAAACCATCAAATCATGACTAAGCCGCTGAATCGCTATAGAATTGATGACGCTATTGTTCCTTCTAGAGTCTAGATGTTAGTTTGAGTTAGACTTCAGTGCACCGACATTAGACCTTTACAGCCTAGAGCTCCATTCTTGGTTATCGGGGGAAAAGAGGCCTCATGTAACAGGCGTCTACCTCCGGTAACCTCTCAGGTCGATGGATCTGCCCGTGCTGGTGGGGGACCTGAAGCTGGTGATCAACGAGCCAAAGCGCCTGCCCCTGTTCGACTCCATCCGGCCCCTCATCCCCCTCAAACACCAGGTCGAGTACGACATGCTGACGCCCAAGAAGTCCCGGTCAGTACCTTCACCGCCCCGCCTCAAAGGTTGTATCAGCGATGCTAGGCCGAAACATAAATGATCACATTCATCTGATCGTTCCTCACAATCCGCTAGCTGCTCGCCCCATAAGCAGACGGTCAAAAAATTGCTTCTCTAGGCAGCCTGCGCTCCGAGATCGTACCCAAAAACAAATGGTACTACCAACCACTCAAACCCAAAATAAATAGTATTCCAACCAATCACCGACCAGGGGTGGGTGTGGTGGGGTTTTGCGCTGCGTTCATGATAGTTTTTACTGGATGCACGAAACACGGAAGGGAGGGGCGAGCGGGCTCTGTTTGTTTGGGATCTCGCTTCAAACGCCGACAGAAGAGACGTCACCCAACATGGCTGATACGACCTTTAAGTCTGCAATTTTGCTTTACCACATGGGACATGATGCAATATATCTATCAATGTTAAACAATATAAAAACACACTTTTCGAATTTAAATTGGTGTCCTCATTTATAACCATTTTTTTCCCTGTGTCATTTATAATTATTATTTATAATAACACAATTTCCAGTGTAGTAATGTGAAATACGATACTGTTTGGTCGTCAGGTTCCCCATCCAGTACTGCAATATGATATTTCACAATATTGCAGCATATTGATAGCACAATTGATTGATGCATTGTTTACTCCCCAAAGGGATTTTGTTGAAACCTAACCTCCCTTTTTAGACAAATATTTTTATTGTCCTTTTTCAATTACAACACAAAAGACCCAACACAAAACAACCCAAGGCACATTAAATAATACAAAAAGGCACTTGAAGAGGTTTCAAATATGCAGATAATAGTGATGCATTCTGCTGGTTTGGTATCTGACTATTTTTCATCACGGCTTAAAAGGAAAAGAAAGGAGTGACGCTATGGAATAACATATACGTACACGTACAGATGAGCACAGATTGTATTGTACCCCTCATATACAATGCTCCAATATTATGTAATGTGTTCTTATTGAGAGAAGTAAAAACAAAACAGTAGATTAGAGAGCTGTAAAGAAATCATCCCCCTCCAGGAATTCAGTAAATGAGCCCCAAAGTTTTACAAAAGTGTTATACTTTCCCCTTAACAACAATTGTAAGTTTCTCTCGAGACGCCTAACGTGTGAACATCTGGATCCCATGCGCTGTGTCCCCCCCCCCTCAACATGTCTCTGCGTCACCGGGAGCAGGAAGCTGAAGGAGGTGCGTCTGAACCGGACTCATCCCGACGGCCTGGGACTGAGCGTCAGAGGAGGCCTGGAGTTCGGGAGCGGACTCTTCATATCCCAGATCGTCAAGGACGGCCAGGCCGGGAATGTGGGCCTTCAGGTCTGTAGTCCGCAGCAACCCGTCATGGAAAACCTCAGATGTTGTGTAATAAACATGGTTTTCTCTTAGTCAATCAATTTGTATTGATGTTAAGATGCCACATTTTACATATTGGAAAGTTAAATTTGACATATGATTGTAGCATATTAACCTTTTGGTGAAGTCAGGGACTACAGAAACCATTCAAATGATCTCCTAAGATGAACTTTTTCAATTAATGACTTGATTATAGCATGGACGTTGTCTCAGTTTAGTGCCATTAAGGAGGTTGTTGAAGCTGAAATGTGTTGTGGGGTAATAACTGGGAAACATTGAAAATACATAACAAGATATTGTTTGAGTGTATCGATATGCATTATTGGTTATTAAAATGTAATCTAAACCTACCTGAAGCTAGGGCTAAATAAACAATCCTGACAACAGTACAGTTTATACATAACGCCCCTGGTGAAAGAATGCTGCCCTATACATCAAATCATAATTTATATGATATAATATGGATAAAAAAACGTAATCTACCCCAACGGCCAAATACAATTTCCATTAGCAATGATAGTGAGATCTAGCTGTGGCCAGACTGACAACAATACCACTAATGTCCACTAGATGGGGCAAGTGATCTGTGACATAAACTAATGTTGGTGCTTCTGTGAGGCTTATACTACCTCTATAATGACTTTCAAGGTCAGACAAACTACTTACTAAGACTGTGAACTGCTAAACACCCCCTGATTATGCACTGATTAACTGTAATTATGCACTTTAATGTCTAGGACCACGACTGCTGACCTGATTTGCATTTGCACTTTGACTTTATCAACTTACTTACAAGGAACCAACTGCTGCGCTTGTACTCCATTAATACGCTGTTAAGCTTCTTTAAGTATCTTCTTTTAAGATGTATTTTTGTATCTTAGTATGTCTTTATTTATATTAATAGTTTATTTTAAGTTAAACAAATTCAGGGTTTTAGGTAGCACACTGAGACCTGAGTACTATTTCGTTTTTCATGTAAATGTTAAATGACAATTAAAGCATCCTTGATCCTCCTTGATCCTTGATCCTACCTGCCTTGACTAGGAAAGGTGTAACTGAAATATGTCATTAAGTTAGCATGGACTGTAGTAAGCTAGTAAGGTGTCTTGGCCGACTGTTTTGAGTGTACACATGAAAATATGTGTTTGAGTGACCGACTTCTATGTGTGTTCTGTGTTAGATCGGGGATGAGATCGTTCGCATCAACGGATACTCCATCTCTTCCTGTATCCACGAGGAGGTCATCAACCTGATTAAGACCAAGAAGACCGTGTCGCTCAAAGTCAGGCGTAGGTCACCAACTCCATGCCGTTGCCTCTTCCGTAGCCAAAAGCTATCAACTACCAATGTGCTCATTTAGTCGGTACGCAGCGGAACATTTCTTGAAATTCATTCAACTTAGTATCCTGACATGTTATTTTGTTTGTTTGCAGATGTGGGCATGATCCCGCTAAAGGGGTAATAAACATTTATCTCCATACGTAGCGTAAGAAAAATACGTATTTGACACAGCGGTAACCAGGAAACGTATATAACCTCTGTTTTCCCCACTGAGCAGGTCGTCAGCTGAGCCCCTTAAATGGCAGTTTGTGGACCAGTTTGTGTCTGAGTCAGGGGTGAGTCTGGGATCTCTGCCTGACACACATGTAATCATGTGTGTCAGAATCCTGAGCAGAAACGAGGGTGTTGTCAACATGATGCACGCAGAAGTATCGCTGATTTTAGAATTTACACTTTTGATGTTTTTTTACCCCTGTTTTTTCAGGTGCATTTTCAAATAATAATAAGAAGAAATGTATTAACTTAAACCGGTATTGACGATTATTTGGAGTAAAGCCTACATTATCATTATTATATTATATAATAATGATATTAGAATTACAATAATAATAATTATACATTGTGTTTTATATTATTAGTGTTACTATTATAGTTGTAATATGTTTTCTCTCTCTCTCTCTCTCTCTCTCTCTCTCTCTCTCTCTCTCTCTCTCTCTCTTCCCCCCCCCCCCCCCTCGGTGCCTCCATCCACCAGGAGAAGAAGACCAGTGTGGCTGGCCTGGCCTCTATGGGCGGGCGGGAGATCAAGGAGAAGAAGGTGTTCTTCAACCTGGTGGGGACCATCGGGATGGGCATCAGCATCTCCAGTGGGCCCACCCAGAAGCCTGGCATCTACATCAGCAACGTCAAGGCCGGCTCCGTCTCCGCCGAAGTGGGACTAGAGGTAACTGCTGGTGACCGACCGACATATCAGCTGGCCGATATTTGCGTTTTTTACGTGTATCTGCATCGGCCGATTTGTTTTGCTGATATTTTATTTTTTTATTTTATTTTTTTCCTGGCATGATTTACAGACAGTTCAATAAATGTTCCTTTTTTAAATTGAGACTTGTAACATTTGTTATCATCATTGTGTAATTTTTATGACGAAATTGAGGGAGCCAAAGCAGTATCGGCTCCAAATATCGGCTCAAGAAAATCTATATCAGTGTATCGGTCATCGGCTTGGGCAGATGAAAAGAAATCGGTATCGGTCCCTACTAGTAACCACATTATCTTTGAGCTGATTCTTATTCCTATCGATTACATCATGAAACAACGTCACCTTCTGTGAGGTTTTTCCACCTTGAAATTTAGTAACTACTATATTTAAGTATTGTTTATTTAGTAATTCAGAAAAACTCCTCTTAAAGATAAATTCCTTAAAGCATCGGTCTCGAGCCGTCCAGAGGCAGATTTAAGGGGGTGACAGCATCGCAGTAATCTGTCTCTGCTGGCTGAAACACAGCACAGCTCAGACCATGTTTATAGTCGTTCACACGCTGGAAGTCAGCTGTCAGGTTTTGACATAGTTTGGCCGGCGGGTCATCTTGAAGGATGCGGGGCTTACCCTTAATGGATTTTAAGACATTAATACGAGTCACTTCTCTGGGTAGCTGCTCTGGAGGGAACACTAATGTGCCGTTTGGCGCAGTGTGGTTCTCAGCTGTCTCTGAGCGGTCAGGGTCATTAATCAAAGCCATCAGCCTCAGTGAGGGGTCAGGTTATCAGGCCGGCCTCCCGCTTGCATTGGCTATGGTCAGAGATGGCACATTCCTGGTAATATGTGTATTATGTGCAAGCTTACCCGGCAATTTAGCTATTTTCTGATTCTGAAGCGTATAATTATATGTATTGAAGTGTTTAATGATATAAGTAAATTTTAGATTGAAAGGAAATGTATGTGAATAAACAAACATCTTATCCACTCAATGGCTATATGGGGTTTACGATGGCATCCAGTCAACACGGTTTGGCATTTACGATCTCGTCCATTAAACAGCTTTTGGTGTTTACGTTTTTATGCCTTCAACGGCGTTTGGTGTTTACGATGTCATCCAGTCAACGGCGATTGGTGTTTGAAAACGTATTGAATTAATAGGGTTTGGTGCTTTCAAACGTAATTATTCATCGGGGTTTGGCGTTTACGATCTTATCCATTCAAAGGGGTTTGGCGTTTACGAGCTGTAGAATATTGATGTGTGGTGTCTATCATCCCCTCTCCCTGTAGATGGGGGACCAGATTGTGGAGGTGAACAGTGTGGATTTCACAAATCTGGACCACAAAGAGGTGAGAGCTTTTCAACTAGTCGTGCCAACTAAAGCAATAATTAGGAAATAAATTAGGGGGCTTCAAAAATGAACCAGTGACTAAAAGTGTAGGTGAAGTAAATCTAGCATAGAACAAATATAAAGGAGGATTCAGATCATTTATCTGCAGAACTACCTTTATAAATATTTAGCTTGCATTAATTTCCAAGGTTGACGGTCAAATATTACGCTTAAGCCTGGCTGTACTCGACATCTCTGTGTGACACAGATAGCTGTTAAATCAATACTTCCTTCAATGGGAGGTAGAATTTCCAGAATTGAAAACCATTTGGTTTTCAAGTTTTTCAAAGCACCAGATGTAAATCCAGGTTAATGGAGGTAATGAGAGTAATAGCATCAATGAGTGTCACGGCTGCACCAGATGTAATGGATGTAATAGATGTAATGAGACGAAAGGATGTTACTGATGTATTGGTGTGGGTCTGCGTGTGTTACTGATGTATTGGTGTGTGTCTGCGTGTGTTACTGATGTATTGGTGTGTGTCTGCGTGTGTTACTGATGCATTGGTGTGTGTCTGCTGATGTTCTGCAGGCTGTGAAGGTCTTGAAGAGCAGCAGGAGTCTGACCATCACTGTCCTGACAGGGGCGGTAAGCTCCACGACCATCTGCTGATCACCCTGACACCCCACCTCATTACACTGATTATTATTCATACATTATTAAGAATGTTCTCTTACTCTGCTGAAATGTGGAGACTTCGCAGTAAACAATCCAAAACGGTTACCCTTACTATGGGGTGATTATTGGGTTGATTAATGGACAGAGCCACATTGTAGAGGGAGAAGATCAGCCAACAACGTCAGGCACATCGGATTGATATTCCCCCGGTGAACAGATGAATGTGGCTGAATCCTGGCTGTCTGTCTGAAAGGAACGTGAACCTTTTTCTCTACTGCCCACTGACATTTGTCTCGCCGGGGGGGGGGGGCTGATCGGCGTCTCTCCCAATTTTAATGTCGACAAGTTATTCTCTCAGTGAATCTGACCACGGACTTCCGGCTAATCGCTAATGATGCGTGACATGTGTGCAATGAGGAGTAAACAGCCCTAATGAACACGCCTGCATACAAATCAACCCTGCTAAGTCTTTTTTTATTACTGGGTGACAACCCTGTAATGCATACAGTTGAAGGGAAGCGTACAATAAGCCTGTGAAAGGTATCCATTTCATTGTTATTGCAGGGTCAGTATCTACCTGTCTCAGCAGTAATACAGAGTGGTACTACGTGGGTGAGGGAGAGATTATGGGATCTCTCTCTTTCTCTCTCTCTATTAAACTCGTTCCCGTCTACATCCCGTCTGCTTCCTGTCTACCATGAGTCTAGCCTGGCTCCCCCTCCTACGTACTGCCGCTCAATTTTCCTTCAGTACTACGTCTGGGTTTGTGGTATATTCACGGGTTTTATATAGACGTTGAGGTCGTGCGCTAGTTTGAGTGGGAGTCAAACGTTAGCGATTGGTTATGGCAGATCCTGAGTGGCACCGGGCCGATCCAATAGTTTTAAACTTCAACAGACACCCGCCTTCAAGTGAGTTAACGTTTGTCAATGGAGAGTGGCCAGACTCTCTCTGAGCAAATGGAATGAAGAACGAGAGTCTGGTAGGACCAGGCTAGTCTGGGTCTAGTCCTGATCTACTTCCTGCCTGATCCCTGCCTGCTGCCTGTGGTCTACTTCCTGTGGTCCACTTCCTGTGGTCCACTTCCTGTGGTCTACGTCCTGTGGTCTACTTCCTGTGGTCCACTTCCTTTCTAATCCCTGCCTGCTTCCTGTGGTCCGCTTCCTGTGGTCCACTTCCTGTGGTCCACTTCCTGTGGTCTAATCCCTGCCTGCTTCCTGCGGCCCACTTCCTGCAGGGGCGGGAGCTGTTCATGTCGGACGAGGAGCGTCTGGCGGCGGAGGCGCGCCGGGAGCTCGACCGCCAGGAGCTCATGCAGCAGAAGAGGGTTGCCATGGAGACCAACAAGATCGTCAAAGAGCAGCAGGAGAAGGAGCGACAGTGAGTCAACCGTTCCTCCCTGGTCGAGCGCCGTGGACTTGGTTTAGACCCGGCGCTGAGGCCCCGTCCACACGGGCGGGAGCGATATCTCCCCCTCCGTTCTCCTATGATGCGTTTCGGGAATATCTCCCTAAAGACCGTCGAGCCGTAGGAACGCTGTAGTACATATTCAGGGCCACTGTGTGGCGCTGGTTCTCCACAAAAAAAAGTGGAGCGCATTGAGTAGAAATACTTTTCAATGTACATTTAGTTATTCAATTTAACAAGGGGCTGTATTTAAAGCTACAAAATAATAAAATATATATATATATCCGGCGTCCTCACGAATCCGAACACGAAAACTCATAGTTCCGTTTTTTTCTTACCCACCTTGGGACCTGGTTTCAGAAAATAATGTTTTCGGGCACCTCTGGTCGGTCAGCTCAAATGCACAAGGGGTATGCGTTTACACCCCAAAATAGTATGGGCGGCATGTGGCTCAGGAGGTAGACCGGGTTGGTTCGTAACCGCAAGGTTGCTAGTTCGATCCCCGACAATATTGTAAACCGCTTTGGGTGGTCACTGGTTACAAAATTAAAAAAACGCTATTCATGCAGTTCATTTACCATTTACCATGAAAAATATCAAAAAGGAAAGGTAACTCAGTAAAGGGCTTTATTTGTTCACGACGATTCTGTTTCACTGGCCCATACATCCACATTCTGACCTGTGAAAAGCAAATCAGGGCTGTTGTCTGAGGGAAGACAGCAGTGCTCTCTTCTAGTGCTGTGGAAAGTCCCAGGCTGCAACCTCCACCCAGTTTATTGGGCTCCCTGGACGTCATCGGTCCTATCCGGAGATCTAATTTCCGGACTAATGACATCAATGGTTCAACTATTCTTGGAATCTTTCCCTGAACCTTGGCTAAGGTTCACTTCTCCCCAAATAGGATGTCAATGATTTCCGAATCTCAGCCTATTCACACAGGTGAAAGGGGAGGAAATAGCTTACAGTCGAAAATGTAATGAAAAAGTACACATAACTATAATAAAATATATAATATATAATGCAATATATATAGGTAATATCAAAGTATTGTATAAGAAAACGTCAACCTCTCCCATAGGGAATCACAGCATGTTTGGTTGCGTCTGCACATTGCATTTCTTAATAAATCATCTCTTAGTATCTATCGCTGGTTCATGGGTCTTGCTGCCCCCCATCCAACCTAAGCCCTCTTTGATATTCATGACCTATTCTGCAGATGCATGTGTTTTATGCAGGGCCATGACAGGTCAGTGAATCTAGTGCTCCTTGTGTCCATGTTAACTGGTGTCCTGGCTGTCCTATTAAACAGGAGGAAGATGGAGATTGCTCAGAAGGCTGCAGAGGAAGAGGAGCGCTATCAGAAGGAGATGGATAAGTGTGTACACCATTCATCTTGTGATTAATCGAGGCCTTGCTGATTAGCTTCGTAGATGCACGCATCGACAGGGCAAATATATTTGACGCAGAGCCGGGGGGAGTTTATAGAAAATGGGTTTTAATTTGATGTTCCTCAAGTTCAAGGACCCCCCCGCTGTCTTGTTTCAACTGCTCTCTCCATCCTTCCCTCCCTCTCCCTCTCACTCTCTCCCTCTCTCTCCCCCTCTCTCTCCCCCTCTCTCTTCTTCTCTCTCTCTCGCTCTCTCTCTCGCTCTCTCCCCCTCCCTCTCTCTCCCCCCCTCTCGCTCTCTCTCCCCCCCTCCTCCTCTCTCTCCCCCCCCTCCTCCTCTCTCTCCCTCTCCCTCCCTCTCTCTCTCTCTCTCTCTCTCTCTCTCTCTCTCTTTCTCTCTCTCTCTCTCTATCCCCCTCCCCCCCCCCCCCTCTCTCTCTCTCTGTCTCTGTCTCTGTCTCTCTCTCTCTCTCTCTCATCTCTCTCTCTCTCTCTCTCTCCTCTCTCTCTCTCTCTCTCTCTCTCTCTCCCCCTCCCCCCCCCCCCCCCTCTCTCTCTCTCTCTCTCTCTCTCTCTCTCTCTCCCCCTCCCCCTCCCCCTCCCCCTCTCCCTCTCTCTCTCTCTCTCTCTCTCTCTCTCTCTCTCTCTCTCTCTCCCCCTCCCTCTCCCCCTCCCCCTCCCTCTCTCTCTCTCTCTCTCTCTCTCCCCCCCTCCCCTCTCTCTCTCTATCCCCCCCTCCCTCTCTCATAACCTTCAGGATTGAGGCAGCAGAGAAGAAGCACACCCAGGACTGGGAGGAGGACTGGGGGGCCAAGGAGAGGTCCCAGAGCCCGAAGAAGGGCCGGAAGAGCCCCTCCCCCGACAGGAAGGGCTCTCCCTCCCCCAAGGCTAAGAGCTCACGTAAGAACCCCCCGCCGCGCCGCCACGCCCCGTCGCCCCCCGTCCGTCCGTCCGTCCGTCCGTCCGTCCGTCCGTCCGTCCGTCCGTCCGTCCGTCTCCCCGGGTGCTGCGTGGCGTGGTTGTGCGTTGCAGTTGTGTCCACTGCGTTCCTCTTCACTTTCCCCTGCATTCAGCAGCAGCAACAGTCAACTGTTAGGATTAACAACACAACAACGCACAGCGGAGGGTAGACATAAAGTACACGACACGCCGCGTCGTCAGAAACTAACGGTATAAAGGGATAGAAATCCACACACTTATCTTTCATATCACGCTGTTGTCGTTGTCAGTCCCTCTCTCATATAACGCACATCTGGACGGTGGTAAAGTCCTTTGAAGCGTCCCTAAATGCATAGTAGCATAGTGACCTATATCCTTTGTGTGACTTTGTTCTTTCCCCTCTGTCCTTTGCATGACCGTCTCTTTTCCTCCGTGGTGTGCGGTGCTCCTCCATGTCTGTGTTGACCTTGAAGCCGATGGAGAAGATGAAGATGAAGATGAAGAGGAGAAGGAGGAGGAGGAGGAAGAAGTGAGTCCAGAGCATAGGAACCACGGCCCTCCTTCCTCCATCGTCTTGGATGTTGATTTAAAGTGGTTCATCACAAACACACCTGCAGCCCCGAACCCGCCGGTCGGCCCGTAGACTACCTCCTGGTCTCGGTATCATTTTGCTGTTCAAGTGGTTTAGGTTTGATCAGTCTAGATGTCCTTTGACAACCTTAATGCACGGAAGGATTCCTGTGTTGGTACAGCCGCAGTGCTGCTCTTCATTTTATTATCAGTCCCTGTATGTTCCCATTAGCTGGGGAAAACACTGCTTGCTTGCATAGGCTCTGCAAACTCCCAAGATGTATGGCTGCCATCGTGTACTAGAGATCCTGTGGGATTGTGTCTGTGAACAAAAGGTTCTGTGTGGACATCATGGTTCTGCGCTGTCTTGTCCCCTAAACAGAGCTGTCACTGGTCTCTCTCAGGTTGGCCTGAAAGAGGAAACAGATCAAATCCTCCCAGTTGTTTAGCTCTTCCGCTGTGTGCTGCTTTGTGATGATGAATGCTTTGTCACCCGCTCCCACCGGGGACAAAACGCAGCGCTGCAGAACTGTGTCTGTATGGCAGTACGTCGTGTATGCATGAACACATCGCCATCGTTATAACAAATTCACCTTTTTCCCTTCTTCAGCGTTTGGCTGGTTTTACCGCTATGAGGGGAAGCTGCCCACGTTACGCAAGGTATTTTGCATTGTGTGTGCGGTGTGGTTTTGGGAAATAGTGGAGCTCGGGTCTTTACTCGGGACCTCATTCCTTTTGCTGTGGTTCATAGATCGTAACTCACGTCCAACGAAAGCGATAGCTGGTTTGTGGGACGTGATATGTCGGGGAGGGGGGGTGGAGTGAGCTGCATGTTCCGGTGTGTGCCGTGCTTGGAGGGAGGCTTGTCTCGGGGTTTGACATGATAACTGCCCGACCCCCCCCCCCCCCCCCCACGACGGCGCCTCCAGAAAGGAGAGAAGAAGAAGAAAAAGAAGAAGACGTCCAACGCAGACACCCTGCAGGAGCACAGGATGAACAAGAAGGAGATGGAGTTTGAGCTGAAGCTGGCCAAGGAGAAGGAAGGGATGCAGGAACGAGAGAAGCAGCTGAAGATAAACAGGCTGGTTCAAGAGGTAGAGAGAGAGAGAGAGAGAGAGAGAGAGAGAGAGAGAGAGAGAGAGAGAGAGAGAGAGAGAGAGAGAGAGAGAGAGAGAGAGAGAGAGAGAGAGAGAGAGAGAGAGAGAGAGAGAGAGAGAGAGAGAGAGAGAGAGAGAGAGAGAGAGAGAGAGAGCATTGAAATCTGTTATTTCGTTTTTGATTGGTTGTCAAATTGTCGTTAACCATGGTAACCTTTTGACGGTGTATCGCCGTGGCGATCTCTGAGCCATGCTTGTCATTTTTTTCCTTCGCATAAATCCGTCGTGGCTTTGAATCGACCTTTGAAAGAAGATGAGTTATGTCAGTTATGACAGCTTTTCAAGACGATCGAAGTGTTGAGCGAGCGAGGTCTGACGGTGTGTTTGTTGAGCGAGTGCCTCCCAGGGATGTGATTGGCTGACGGTCCCTGGCTGCTGCTGCCGCTGGGTGGCAGGTTTCAGAGACGGAGCGGGAGGACCTGGAGGAGTCGGCCAAGGTCCAGCACTGGGTGGAACGCCTCTGTCAGACCAGGCTGGAGCAGATCTCCTGTGTGGAGAACGAGTCCCCTGAGGTAGAGAGGTAGAGAGAGAGAGAGAGAGAGAGAGAGAGAGAGAGAGAGAGAGAGAGAGACGGAGAGAGAGAGAGACGGAGAGAGAGAGAGAGAGAGAGAGAGAGAGACGGGGAGAGAGAGAGAGAGAGAGAGAGAGAGAGAGAGAGAGAGAGAGAGAGAGAGGGACGGACGGACGGACGGACAGAGAGAGAGAGAGAGAGAGAGAGAGAGAGAGAGAGAGAGAGAGAGAGAGAGAGAGAGAGAGAGAGAGAGAGAGAGAGAGAGAGAGAGATGTCTATACAGTGGGGGTCTGGTAGTGGTTATAACGGGGGTGTCGGTTTGTCAGATGTCCCCCCCCCGCTCGCCGCCCCCCGACCCCAGGGTGCGGCGCTTCCCCGGGGGGCTCCAGCTGGCCACCACCGACCTGGACGACATCAACCTGGACGAGGTGGACCCCAGCCTGAGGGGGCCCCTGAAGAGGCTGGCCCCCACCCAGCCCGGGAGCACCCTGCCCCCCCCGCCCCTGCCCCTGCCCCCCCCGTCCACCCAGCTCCACCCCACCGCCCACGGCGGCCTCTACTCGCCCCCCCCGCCCGCCTTCACCCCCCAGCGCCCCGCCCCCTCCCCCCCCCCGCCCTCCTCCACCCTGCCCTCCAGGGGCCGCCGGGGCGGGGGGCCCGGGCGGGGCCCGCGGGGGCCCGGTGCGCCCCACCCAGCGGGCCCTGACCCCCGTCCGCTACATGCCCCCCCCCTCTCAGTCCTCCTGGCCCCCCTCCTCCCCGCAGCCCGCTCCCCGGCCGTCCCCCACCCCCCCCCCACCTCCTCCCCCGCCCCCACCTCCTCCTCCCCCTCCTCCCCCCCCGCCTCCCCCTCCTCCCCAGCAGCGCCCGCGGTCCGGGGACAGGAGGGGGGCCGGGGAGGCCTACCCGCCCCCCCGCGCCCCGCAGGGCCGGTACCCGCCCCCCCCCCACGGCCCCGCCGAGTACCGCAGCGAGTGGGAGACCGGGGGCTACATGCCCCGAGGGGGGCTCTACTCGGAGAGCGAGACGTCCTATCCCCCCAGTCCCAAGGTCGGAGCGCCCCCCACCCACCCTCCCCCCCTCCTCCCCCCTCCTCCCCCCTCCTGTCCCCTCCTCCCCTCCTGTCCCCCCCACCCACCCTCCTCCTCCCCCCCACCCACCCTCCTCCCCCCCTCCTCCCCCCTCCTCCCCCCTCCTCCCCCCTCTCCTGTCCCTCCCGTCCCCTCCTCCCCTCCTCCCCCCCCTCCTGTCCCCTCCTCCCCCCTCTCCTGTCCCTCCCGTCCCCTCCTCCCCCCTCTCCTGTCCCTCCCGTCCCCTCCTCCCCTCCTCCCCCCTCTCCTGTCCCTCCCGTCCCCCTCCTCCCCCCCACCCACCCTCCTCCCCCCTCTCCTGTCCCTCCCGTCCCCTCCTCCCCCCCACCCACCCTCCTCCCCCCTCTCCTGTCCCTCCCGTCCCCTCCTCCCCCCCTCCTGTCCCCCCCACCCACCCTCCTCCTCCCCCCCACCCACCCTCCGCCCCCCCTCCTGTCCCTCCTCCCCCCCCTCCCGTCCCCTCCTCCCCCCCCTCCCGTCCCCTCCTCCCCCCCCTCCCGTCCCCTCCTCCCCACCCTCCTGTCCCCTCCTCCCCCCCCTCCTGTCCCCTCCTCCCCACCCTCCTGTCCCCTCCTCCCCCCTCCCCCCTCTCCTGTCCCCTCCTCCCCTCCTCCCCCCTCTCCTGTCCCCTCCTCCCCCCTCTCCTGTCCCCTCCTCCCCCCTCCCCCCCCCCCTCCTCCCCCCCCCTCCTCCCCTCCTCCCCCCTCTCCTGTCCCCTCCTCCCCCCTCTCCTTTCCCTCCCGTCCCCTCCTCCCCTCCTCCCCCCTCTCCTGTCCCCTCTTCCCCCCCTCCCGTCCCCTGCATGAGGACCTCAGTCCTGCTGCTGGACCTGGGGGTGACCCTTTGCGGTGGAGTGTTGTCGTGGCGTGCTCTCGTCGGTCTTGTCTCCGCGGTGGTCCTCATTGATACGTCTCCATTGAACCAATGAGGAGCGTCGCCTTGCTCTGATCCTCGAGGTTATCTTCCATCAAACCATTTGTTGGCGTAGTGTTTGAGGAACAGTGGTATTAACGTACTGTTGCATTCAAATGATCTTGTAGCGGCGGCGGTAGGATGGCCTCAGGGACTTGGCGCCCGTGTGTGTGCATGCTCTCTTGACATAAATGATGTCGCTCATTTTCTACATGAAGGGGATGAAACCCGCTGGTTCATCGATGGCCTTTAGCAGAGCGTGTGCATCCCAGCGTGAAGCATGTGCCCTGCGGGGAACGAGATGAACGACATGTGTGCAACTAAGCATGTTTGCATGTGGCCTGTGCTGTGCATTTAATTTTGTGCATGTAGTTAAAAGAAACGATACATCAGCAATATGCATGGGTTTTGCCTTTGTAATATATCAGGCCATTGTCGTGTGCTATTTAAACGGTTAATCCTCTCATGCTTTATTAACACTGAAAGGTGGGTTTCATTTCTCTGGGGTTCAGGTTATGAGAAACACATCCCATGCGAGTCAGTTTTCCACCTCGAGCATTCCCTTGGTAAGTGCGTGTGTGATACCTGAGCACCACCTCAGCCTGCTGCCAGTGTGGTGGGCCGAACACATCGGAACAGACCAGACTCCATGTTATATAGGGCAGCAGCATGTGTGGTGACCAAGCTGTTGAACGGATGACTTAGATTGTACTCGAACATCTCTTGCACGGCGTCAACCGGGATCAACAGAAGCTAGCACCCAGCCCGCCCAATCAGAGGCGTGCGACGGGCCACGTCATGTCCAAGCCCGTCATGCTGCCCCAGACCCGCACGCAGACCCGCCCCGACCCACCACAGCTGCACGCCCTGCGGTCCGACGGCCTGGTGAGTGTGTCCGTGGAACGGTCTGACCCCCGGTGGTCTACATTGGTTCTGCCTCGTTCCTATTGGGAGGTGGACCGTTCTTATTCAGCACCAAAGTCCTGCACTCGGACTTCCTGTCGGAGGATTTGTTTTTTCCATCCCTGAAACGATCGCTTCCTTTTTCGCTCTTTATTCTCCTTCTGCTTCATCTGTGGTTATTGGATCACGCCAGAAGGCTCGCTTATTGACCATCAAATCATACTGAGATGACAAATAACGACAGATGATTACGTTTCGTTTTTTATTATTATTATAATTGACATGACTTTATTAGTCATTTAGCTTGGACTCATCCAAAGCAACTTACAGAAAGGCTTTTAAAAGCATACAATCAAAGACCACTCATAGCGTTCGATTAAAATAGGAGTATTTATTAGAGGGCAAATAACATCTGACCTATTTAATAATAAATAGGGTCAGTTTTAAAGATGGAGAGGGATTCTGCTGATGGACATGCTACATGTCAGCTCAATCTGAATTAAATGGTAAAATACTGACCGTAATAATGGGGAATGAACTGTGTGTGATGAGTTGACTGGACGGATCCCGTCTAAACGGCCATTACATCAGACCATCGGTTGAACCTTTATCGCCCTTCCTCATCATGGTCGTCCGCAGCGTGACCCATAACCTAACCCCACTGTGTATTAACGTCCACCGATGTGCTTCTGTGTTGTAGCCTCCAGAGATGCTCAAACGAATGGTTCCCTACAACTCGTCTTTCAAATCGAACACCAGAAGACAAGTAATCCATACGCATTAGCCCCTGTGTTCCACTTGCCCTGAACCACCCACTCTGAGCGTGCTCTCTCCTGCCCCCGCTGAACCACCCACCCTGAGCGTGCTCTCTCCTGCCCCCGCTGAATCACCGCCCCGCTGGTTCTGGATGTTTTGGTGGACTTTCTTATTGGGAGCAGTGGTGCAGATAATAGCCTTCCATCGCCAGACCAATTCGCAGCTGTGTTTCAGGCCGGGACGTCTCAGTCGATTTTAGACATCCTAGGGGGGCCCACCGAAAATTCTCCTGGATGCTATTGCATAGACCAACCAGCAGCCAGAGCAACGAAACAGGCACACGTCAGTGGCTGCCATTTTGGTTGTTTATGAAAATGCAGCACTCAAATAGGGCGTTACGCACATTCATTGCATTAAACCCGCCTCATATTAACTGAATGGTAGGATCATCAAGCCAGAGCAAATAAAACATGGGCATGCAGATTGGTTGTGTGACCTGGAGCTAAAGCTATAAGCTTTAATTGCTCAGGGTTATTAATTCATTTTGAACTGCTGGCGGTCCGTTTACATAGCGGTCTGTTAATGCAGTTAATTGAAACTAGACGGTTGATGGTAAAATCCTTGACGGTGTTTGGACGGGCTTACTACAGGCCTGCTACAGCACGGGCATTCATTATTTCTTTTTGGCAGATCTTTTGATTTATTGAGCACTGTCAAATGTTGAGAATTACAGAAAAAAAATATGACAAAATGCTTTTACAATAATTGGCCCACCCTATCTTTGAATTACGTTAATCATGAGTCCGCCCAAGTCTGTATTAGTTTAGAGTTCTCTCTGGGCTGTCTGGTGGATGACTGATCGCTGGAGCGTGAGCAGGTTGTTTGTCATTTACGTTCAATCGGAGGACATAAGTATGACTCACTGCGCCCCGACGCAACTCTGGAGACAAATTGGGCTGTGAGGCTTTGGCAAGACGCGCGGGGGTCAGGCATTAATCCTCACCGCGTGAGCGTGTGTGTGTGTGTGTGTCCGTACCTTCCCTCTATGTTGTTCTATGGTCGATAATCTTCCAGAACGGTTGTCAAAGGTCTTCTAGCTGTTCAACATCTACCACCTCTGAACTGATACTGATACCTGGCCCATTCATTTGTGTGACATCTTTTCATTTTGTGCTGTTGAAAATGTTTTTGATGTGTCGCTTTACTATTTGAATGTCTAACTTCTGTGTTCCTTTAGGGTTTTCAGAAATACGAAGATGAGTTCGATCCATACTCGATGGTAAAGTGCTCTTTATCTTGTCACTATAAGATGATTGTGTAGGAGCGGATTCATTTTTATAAATCAGTGGTGGACCAGTACCACTAGACCAGTACCAGAAGACCAGTACCACCTCACCTCTTTACTTTCCCTTGACCTCCACACATTCACCATCACGTACATTGTTGACCAAATTCACAAATGTAATTCAAAGCCTTCAGAGATGGTATTCGCCAGCTAATGCTCGTAAAATTTTCCATGCCATTATTCCTATTATTCTTATTGGGGACTTTTGTCTTTATATTACTCTTTAATATCAATTTGAAATGTCAAATATATTTATTTGTTGGGATTATGGTTCTTTTAGAGTGGAATCATCTGAATTAAATGCTTAATATAATCAAGATTTAATTATCAATTTAATTCAATCCATATATTTAAATGAACCGATACAACAGAACTAAGTAAATAATAGAGTATAAGACATCTGGTTTATTAATGCCGATTGATTGGCTGAATTGAGACCAAACACACGTGGCTCACCATGTGTATTGATTTTGATAAACAGCGGTTGTACCATTTTGTACAATTGAACAAACACAGAGTTGGTTGAATTTGTACAAATCTAACATCCTGTTGCTGTTCTTTCTGGATAGTTCTCTTCAGAGCAGATCGATGGTCGAGACGTCAGACTGCTCAGGATCAAGAAGGTAGAACCCAGCTGCTCTATTCACCACGCAGCATCCACGACAAAGTGTTCACTAACCGGCATTCACCATACTATGTACACCACGCAGCATCCACGACAAAGTGTTCACTACACGGCATTCACCATACTAAGTACACCACGCAGCATCCACGACAAAGTGTTCACTAACCGGCATTCACCATACTATGTACACCACGCAGTATCCACGACAAAGTGTTCACGAAATAGTTTTCACAATACTGTATACATCATGCAATATCCTCAACATAATGTTCACTACTCGGTATTCACCATTAAGGATGCACCATGCAATATCTCCAACATAGCGTTCACTAAACAGTATCACCCTTATATGTAAACCATCAACCATACAACATCACAATCTTCCCCTCTACACGACCCAATAATCACCTGACAATAACCCAATAATCACCTGACAATAGCACAACAGTCACCTGACAATAGCACAACAGTCACCTGACAGTGACAGGATGTTCACGATGAGCTGAGGGTGGGGCTCTGGTTGATGGTGTTTCTGCGTCGGGCCCCTCAGGTGGGGAACCTGGACATAGCGCTGGAGGGTGGGGTGGACTCCCCTCTGGGGAAGCTGGCGGTGTCAGCCGTGTACGAGGGGGGCTCTGCGGACAAACACGGTCAGTGCACTCTCCTCCGCAGCCCAAAGCGCCCCATCTTGTGTCAGGACGGGTCAGAATGTTTTAGAATGTTCCTGTCTGGACGACAGCCCTGAGTCCTGTTCAGAGCAGGCAGAGAGGCAGGCGTGCTGCGTTCAAGCTCTGCCTGCTTTGCTCTGTCACAGCAACAGGATTGTACATATCAATTAAATGTTCCTTTGCCGAGGCAGTAAGTATGATATATATTAAACTACATGTAGGCAGGAAGTAGCGTTTATACATCTAAACATATATCTTCTACTTCTTTCCTCTGCAAAGAAAAATGTGACTCTTTCTATGGCTGTTGAAAAACAACGTTTTTTCGCTTTATTCTAACAACCAATACAAATTTGTTTGTTTGCGTGTATTTGTGTAATAATTAGGTCTTCATTTATATTTGCGAGCAATATATGTGTAAGACTGCAAAATGTTTTATGTAAAAATATTGTTTGAAAGCAATTACTAAAGCAATATTAATTGTTGTTCCAGGGAATATGTTTCTTAATAATATACCCAGTCATTGTGCTATTTGTGCAGGGTATTTGATTAATAGGGTGTATGAACACTGTTGTTTTTTTGACCATGTTCTTTCCCATTACAAAAACGTTTTGGCCCTCTGTTTATTGATATGCAGTAAGAATAATGAGTGTTTTGTAGAGAGACAGTATTTGTGTCTCTACAGCTGTAGTTATGCGTTCTGCTTGAATACACAGCTAGATTGTAAACATGTAGATGTAAAAGTGATTAATAAGGACTAAAACACTATTCGTTTTACCATTCTGTCGAAAGACAACAAAATATTACCATTTCTGAATCTAGACGCTTCTTTTCTTTACTTAATCATGGAAGATGAATCTGGATTCATTAATCACAAGGAATTAATGGTTTTTGCTGTGACTTGATCCCTTGGGTCCCGAACCTTTGATTTAAAGCATCAAAAAGAGATAGACAAAAGCAACGGTGGGCACTGAGTGAGGTGTGTGTGTGTGCGTGTGTGTGTGTGTGTGTGTGTGTGCGTGTGCGTGTGTGCGTGTGTTCCAGGTGGCATCGTGCCAGGTGACGAGGTCATGGCGGTGAACGGGAAGATCCTGATCGACGCCACGCTAACAGAGGGTCAGAACTCCCTGGCCAGAGCCTGGAACAGTGGCGGGGTGAGCTGGCTCCTCAGGCCCTTGATCTCACATCGTAGACCCCGCTTAGTCCTCTACAGAAGACACACCCTCACTGCTTGATAGTTGTCGATTTTCTGGGGATTCTTGTTGGATCGCTAAAGAATATCACTGAAGATAGAAAGAAACCTTAACATAGTAGTGCATTCATAACTGTCTATTGTTCTTTATTCTTCAGGATTGGATTGACCTGGTGATCACAGTCTCCCCTCCAAAAGATTATGAAGATGAAGTGTAAGTTTGTTTCTCCTCAACCGGTGTTCAACGGATCATATACGACGATGCCTCACAAACTGTTCAGCAAACCAGAGATGTGTAATTCATTGTTTCCGTGTGTAACATGTGAACTAGTTTGTGATAATGTAGTGCACAACGATGACTGTGTGTGAATGTTTGTGTTTGTTTACAATTGTGTGTGTGTTTGTGTGTGTGTGTGTGTGGGGAGGGGGGGTTCACGATTGTGTGCGAGTGTGTGTGTGTGTGTATGTGTGTGTGTGAGAGATTGTGTTTGCGCCCACCTGATTGTGTGTGTGTGTGTTTAGCTCTAGAGCAGCATCAGTCAGTCCCTCTGTGAACAGAAAGGTGTTTGAAGGCAGTGCACCAGTGTACAGACAAGGCTACCTCCTCCAGCTTTAAATCTCCCAGCCACCCTGTTCACCGTCGCCTTGGTAACCCTGTCAAACAGAAGCTCCACTCCCTTGCACCCCTGGGTGGGAGGGGGTGATGTGTGTTTGGTGCTGGGGAGTGCGCCCCCCCCCCCCCCCCTCCCCAACCTGCTTGTCTTCTAAAACACATGTGACAGTCTCCCTGTCAATCAGAGAGAACAAACCTGATCTCTTTACCAAATGAGTTTGAAGGTCAAATTAATGTGGAATAATTTACCAGTTTTGGAACTAATTGTGAAATTGTTGAGTACTATATACAAACATACATGTTGATGACACAAGTCACTAATACTATATACAAACATGCATGTGGCAGACACTAGGTACTACATTAATACTATATACAAACATACATGTTGATGACACAAGTCACTAATACTATATACAAACATACATGTGGCTGACTAGGCACTGCATTAAAACTACACCAACGCAGATGTGGCTGACACTAGGTACTACATTAAAACTATACACCAACGCAGATGTGGCTGACACTAGGTACTACATTAAAACTATACACCAACGCAGATGTGGCTTACACTAGGCACTACATTAAAACTACACACCAACGCAGATGTGGCTGACACTAGGTACTACATTAAAACTACACCAACGCAGATGTGGCTGACACTAGGTACTACATTAAAACTACACCAACGCAGATGTGGCTGACACTAGGCACTGCATTAAAACATCAACACACGTGTTGCAGCGCTGGCCCTGACTGTAAAGGTCAGGGCGGTTCCCCAGCGTAGAGCCGCCCCCCTCCTGCCAGCCTTCAGCCGCAGTTCTGATGGATGTTGCTCCCACAGGGACTGTTACATGTCGTGTTGTTAAGATCCAGAGCATTGACCGCGGCTGAGCTCCACTTAACTCCACTTAACGCCACCTTCCCCACTGGCGCAGCACAGTGTGCGACGGCTGCTCTCAGGGTCTGTGGGACTCCCAGGAAACCTTCATCAATTAATTAACAGCAGGCAAACCGCTGCTTACCATTAGCTCGTTGCGCATTCCGTCCATTGCTCGGAGGGGCTTAACACTCGGCTCTAAACACTAATGCCGGGGGTCCAGCGCAGACCCTGGGTGCCTGAATCTGCATGATGTGTTGGTCTGGCGTGTGACACTGTGCAGGGAACAACAGCGAGCACGACTCTCTGAGCTTTTGTTCTCATGCATATTTTGACTTGATGAACAAAATGCATAGGCTGTGACACGTTGATGTTGTAGAAGCTGACCACATTGGTATCCTGTTTTGATTTAATTATTTTGTCACTGTTTCTTCCAGAACATTCTTCTAATCACTCCATCGCCAGTCAGCCAAACAAAACAAGCATCTCTTCACTTCCTGGGAGTACTTTATATTGTCACCTCAGACTTGAACAACACTACAACGAATATTAATAAAACATGGAATGTGTGCAGATTTTTTTGTACATCTTGAGATCAATTAGTTGATTGTTATTTGTGGATTTTAATTTATAACTGACGTACTTGAATAATGAAGAGGGTTTATAGGCTATTGTAAGCCACGCCTTCTCCTAATTGAAGGCTAAACAGTCGAATCTTGACCGGAAGTCCTGGAGCTTTTCAAAAGCACAGCAAAAGCAATAAGTAGTCACAGGAACTGACCCGGTATCCAATAGCCTACTGTTCTTTTTCTCAACTCTGTGCATTTTATTCTGTCTACTAAAATAAACAAAGATGCCATTATCAGCCTACAGTGTGCACTGATTTCCTTGCAGTTCCGTTGTGTGCGGTCTAGTCCCACAAATCAGACTTTGCATCAATACTTTGACTCTGATGATGACAGTTTACATTTAGTTTAGACCAATCATGTTAATGGAGGAGACCGGGATCTGTAAGCGCGGGGAACACAAACTCGCAGCAGCAGTAAACTAAAGTGTGAACAAAACAAAAGAATGTCGGTAAACGTGTAGACTCGTCAATATGGAAATACACTCATTCCAATCCCATTTTGAAGAGGCGTGTTTTTAGGTAGAGTCAGTCTTCTGCTCGAGCCAGGAAACAAGGCGTAACTTTGCCCGTTTGCATTCCTGGTTTTCGGACAGAGCAACGCTGCTGGATGCGACATCACGTTCCGTCTAAAACACTGTCATCATATATGTCCATAGGGGGCACCAGTGTCCCGTTTTCATTTAAACGGCCTTTTTTTAGGCCTTATAGCGGACAGTAAAAAAAAAAGTGTTTACGGGATTGAAATTAAATACGATGTGAGATAGATATTTAATATTTGTACAACATAATATATAATATCAAAATGTTTCTGATGTCCTACTATTTAGCTGCGTCCAATGGGATGCGGCGTTGTTATCCAGAGATATCCACAGTAGGCCCATGTGGATAAGCCCCTCCATGTTGGCATTATGGGCTACGTGACTGCGGTCACACAACACAAGCCATCACTGGGTTCAAAGGAGTAGGAGGTGGGGTTAGGTCGATGACTTTCTTTCACACTATCAGCCGGATCCCGGGTTCAGCACCTCGGACAGCACTCCAGAGGAGACCGGATGACAGGAACAACGCAGCCCGGCTGTTTGCGTACGTGATGGACGCTGTAAACAGAATACGTCGCGGAGTCACGAGGTCATCTGCACTTTGACAAATTATTTTTTTCGCCTGCGTGCAGCCTACATGTTAACGTGCCTGTTAGCACGACTGAAACGTTCCATCGCATTACATAATCTGGTGCTTGTCGTTTTTTGTTTGATGATTTTGATAACATGGAAGAGCTCTTTGGAGCCAACAGTCACCGTTGATACACCATGATCTCCCATTACAAACCGGTAAGTGGGCCTACTTGTGGATGTGCCTAGGCAGGTCAGGGGTGTAAATGTGAGTAGGGGAGTGCGAGAACCTTAATGAATGTTGTCTTGACGGAGAGTAACTTTTTGTCTGTTAGATGATTAATAATTAGTATTTTGTTCGCAGTCAGACATCCCCCTAAAAACAGTTTTCGTGTGGTGTAATCATGACCCGTAGGTGACCCTTGCTGCTAACACGCACACGCACGCACACGCACGTATGTTAAGCAACGAGATGGATTGCTGTTGTACTGAATATCAGTACGACCGTTAAATCATATTTAAATCCGCAACTGGACTGGGACTGAACTGTTACCAAGCAACACATACACTTTACGTTACGTTCCCTTCGTCCTCTTCTGACAACCATTCGTAAGTCAACTCAAATGTTATGTCTGGAAATACGTTCATCTTTGCGGTGCAAAGTTTGTCTTAATCTAAACTACATAAAGACCGTTATAACATTAACGGTTATGATAACACCTGTAAAGCGGACTGATTCATGTATAGTTAAAAGGGTTAGGGTTAGTGCTGTTATACTCTAGCACTCATGTAGTGTACATTTATTTTGCCTCTAGTCCAATCAAATTACTAACTGTTGTATAAATATATATAGGCCTAGAATTTATTTTATCATAGCCATGATTCAAGATTCCTCAACTTTAACGATACAGAATTCTCCAACAGAACTTTCTGAACACTTAAATACTCACAGATCCACACACCCACTCACAGGCACGCAAGCGCACTCACACAAGCAAACACACACACACACACACACACACACACACACACACACACACACACACACACACACACACACACACACACACACACACACACACACACACACACACACACACATATTGTTGCATGTGCACACACTTACTGCTTTTTTTATGTAATAGAATCACCTTTGATACATGCTACAATTATCGTTCATATGAATGAATGATATGTATTAGTCCTTTAAAATAATCACTTTTTGACATCCTATGATGTTGGCTGACTATGAATAGCAATCGGAAAAGATTGTGGGTTCTCATTCAACAGTTCAATTTCAACCTTATGCTGGATTTCCCATGACTGCACATTTCTCTCTCCCTTTCTGTATCCTCCTGACCTCTCTTCCCCCCCCCCTCTCTCTTTATCACCCTCAGCCCTGGGGCATCTCACCAGCGAGCCACTGTGGCTACTGCTGATAAGGACCAAACAGGAACAATAAATAACACAATGTATAATGTGGGCTTTTCTCAGCAACCCCACACAAATGACTTATTGCGATCTCTATACGCATGCTTGCTGAACCCATCAATCTGCCCGGTGACTGTAAGTGCTTTGCGTTACACTCAAATAGAACAGGAGTCAGCGTTATTTGCGTTTATGTCCCACATAACATGGGCCCCATTTGTCATGCGATGATCGGGCCGTGTTATCTCACCACTGCTCTGGGGGGGGGGGGAACGATGTCACGGTGTCATCACGGGGCCCGTATAGATTCCCAGGCCGTCCCACGTAGTAGCGTGTCCTCCGTGGGACAGGAAGTCAGTGGGGCCGCGAGTGTGTGTGTGCGTGTGTGTGTGTTTGTGCTGCTCCTGGGGTGTCGGGTTGGTGTAAAGATAGAGTGGCGTCAAAGCGCTCACCCCGTGTCATTCCTCAGTACATCTGCGTGACCCCTGCATACAGCTTCCCATGTCCACTGCGTACTGGTGACCACATCCGTAAACCTGCGCGGTGATATCGGGTGTCTGCTCTAAAAGAGGGGTGGTATTTTCTATTCATCCATCGAATTGTATACTGAAATATATTTCTTGTGAAACTTGAGCTGAATTACAGTGAGCACACATCTGTCCGTGTATCTCGTTATTCACTTCATATTATTATTTATACTTTCTGTTCAGTGCCTTGCCGCCTTTTGAACTTTGGCTGTCTGTGATTTATGGGTCTGCATTGTTGCATGAGCTGAGGCCAGCATTGGTCATCGTAACACGGCAGTGAACTCAACTCCTTAACCCTATACCACCACACTGCGCTGCTTTATTTTCACAGGAAGTCGATAAAGTCGGGGTCTTAAGAGGTCATGCTGACCCTGAGGTCTCAGGGTACATTGTCACTTCCTTCATGGGTTACTGCAGATACATTTTCTTTTTCCAAAGACAAAAATGTAAATTCTGCCTTCTTTCTATAGCGTCATAAATATTTAGTGCTCACAGGTTTCTGTTCGTGCTACCAAAATAATCCAGCAAGTAGTGTGCATTTCCTGCATATCCTGAATTGAATTGTGGGAAAATGTGATGAGTGAATGGGAAAACATAGTTATGTAATTCTTGTTTATGGTTTGGGATCTAGAGAGCTGGGCTTTGCTTCACATGACGTTTGAACTGCTGTTGTATTTCCTCTCTCTCTCCCTCTTTCTCTCTTACTCTCGCTCTCTCCTGCTCTCTCTCACTCTGTCTCCCGCACTCTCTCATTCTCTCTCCCGTGCTTCCTCACTCTCTCTCCCGTTCTCTCCCGCTCTCTCTCACTCTCTGTATCTCTCTCGGTCCGTCTCACTCTCCTTGTTTCTCCCTCCCTCTCTCTCCCTCTCTCTCTCCCCCCCTCGGTCTCAGTCATTCATTAATCTCTTGCCCCCTCCCCTCTCTACCTTCCGTCCTTCCTCTCTCATTCAGCCTCCGTGTGCTGTCGTCTTCCAAGGTCGGACTCTGGATACTGCCACACAAGACAGGAATAGCAGGTGCACTGCAGAAGCCTGCCGATGCTGTGCGATTTGTGCCGGCGTGTGCTCTTGCTTGTGCATGTGTGTGTGAGAGAGTAAGATTACTGAGCGCATCTGAGCGATAGACAGCGTGAGAGAGAGAGAGAGAGAGCGAGCGAGCGAGCGAGCGAAAGATAGACAGAGAGAGAGACAGTGCGAGCTTAGCATGGGTGCATGCATGCGCGTGTGGCCACAGAAGGAGACTCCGGTGCGTTCCAAGTAGGGCTGTGCAGCATTGCACACGATCAGGCTTTGTCTTTTATCTTCTAAACCGTTTTTGCCGCTGCCGGCTGCAAGGATCCGCGCGGGAGCGGGCATTACTAAGACGCCAAGGCAAGGCTCCTGCACAGGACTTCACAGTTAAAGCGCACCGACCTGGGACTCTGTGCCTCTCCTTAACCCCTTTCTCCGCTCCCGTGCCTCGGGCTCCAGCTCTCTGCGCACCGCAGCTCTGGAGGATGTAACAAAGAGGCTGGGGCTTTTTTAAAACTTGAAGGAGATGCCCGAGGAGTGCCGTGCTCTCTGAGGCTGTAGAGAGTAACGACATGCTCTGAGATCTCTCCCGTCTGTCTCCCTGTCTCTCCTCTCCTGCCGGCCGGCTTCCCGCCCGCCCGCAGAGTCCTGGCTCCAACATGTCCTTGGCGTTCTGCGGGGTCGAGAACAACTCGTTTGCGTACAACGTGGACGGAGGTGTCCTGAACAACGGCTGCTTCCTGGACGCGCTCAATGTGGTGCCTCACGTCTTCGTCCTCTTCATCACCTTCCCCATCCTCTTCATCGGTGAGTGTGCCTGCGATGGGGTTCGGGGGAGTGTGAATAAGTTTACACACTCAAACACACACACATACACAAACGTACAAATGTTTCTGTATCTACTGGTTAAAAGTAGAGCTGGATGCCTCGCATCAGTAGGAATGTGTGGGCTTGTCGTTTACCCCAGATAATCAAGATTACAATGCCAGTGTCTACTTCTAAAGCTGTAAAATGATGTAACAATATAAATGTATATATATATATATATATATATATATATATACATAATAAGTGAATGAGTGATGCATGAAGGGCATGCATTGATTTCAAATATAATGTACTCTATTGCTCGTCTGATCGCAGCATTCTACCAATATAACCTCATCCCTGTGGTGTACACCTTTGACATCTGTGAAGGACTAACTAGCTGCAGAATCCCAGCATCTGAGTGCACCTGTTTCTGACCTGACTTTCTTTGACCTCCTGTCTAGTCATTGAAAGTGTGTTTAAACCAGAGGCTGTCTGGTGCTCTTCTTATTCGGAGCATAGGACTGATCTGTTTCTATGTGATGTAGTTACATCTGTCTCTTAGTTATGTAATCACATCTGGCTTCGAGAGATGTAGTCACATCTGTCTCTTTTCTGGTGATGTAGTCACATTTGTATTCTAGTGATGTAGTCACATCTGTATTCTAGTGATTTAGTCACATCTGTATTCTAGTGATGTAGTCACATCTGTATTCTAGTGATGTAGTCACATCTGTATTCTAGGGATGTAGTCACATCTGTCACTCTTCTGGTGATGTAGTTACAGTTGTATTCTAGGAATATGGTTACATCTGTATTCTAGTGATGTAGTCACATCTTTCTCTCTTCTAGTGATGTAGTCACATCTGTATTCTAGTGATGTAGTCACATCTGTATTCTGGTGATATAGTCACATCTGTATTCTAGTGATGTAGTCACATCTGTATTCTGGTGATATAGTCACATCTGTATTCTAGTGATGTAGTCACATCTGTATTCTAGTGATGTAGTCACATCTGTATTCTAGTGATGTAGTCACATCTGTATTCTGGTGATATAGTCACATCTGTATTCTAGTGATGTAGTCACATCTGTATTCTAGTGATGTAGTCACATCTGTAGTTTAGTGATGTAGCCACATCTGTCTCTCTTCAGGTGATGTAGTCAAATCTGTATTCTAGTGATGTAGTCACATCTGTCTCCTCTGGTGATGTAGTCACAGCTCTTTTAGTGATGTAGTCACATCTCATCTGTCTCTCTTCGAGTGATGTAGTTACTTCTGTATTCTAGTGATGTAGTCACATCTGTATTCTAGTGATTTAGTCACATCTGTATTCTAGGAATGTGGTCACATCTGTATTCTAAAGATGCAGTCACATCCGTCTCTTAATTTCCATTAAGAATATGCGTGATTGTGACTCTGTGCATGTGTGCCTTAAATGTACTGTTTAACATCACATCCTGTGTTCTGCTCCCGCACTCAGACAAACCCAAATGATGGTGCTATGATTGGCCTGATGGGTCCAAAGCCATGCCATTAGTCCAAAATGGCAGAAATGCAGCAGATAGCAGCTAAGGCCTATATTTTTAGATGCTCTCTGTGGATGTTGTACTTTTGTCATGTACTTTTGACAGTGCCTTCCTCGACACATTTGTCACAAGTCAGACTGTGTAAATGGTTTACTTTACCTCAAGCAAGAAACCCAAACAAAACCATTCAGTTAGCTCTTGCTTAAGCAACACGCCACCGGGCTTTACTGATAGGCTATCGCACTAACAACAGATCAGAACCACTGGTCTTTAGAGATTACAGTACAGTATGGCTTTGTTCTCCAAGAGAAAGGGAAGGGAGAGGAAAATTAAATGGGAATTTATTAATATCAGAGCTCAAGGAGGATTTATATCTTTCATAGACGCATGAAAAGGTTACTGAGACAACAAAAACTATTTTCAATATTCCACAACCATAATACATTGCACTCCTCCATGGCTGAGAGAGAGAGAGAGAGAGAGAGAGAGAGAGGGAGAGAGAGAGAGAGAGAGAGAGAGAGAGAGAGAGAGAGAGAGAGAGAGAGAGAGAGAGAGAGAGAGAGAGATTGTGAGTTTATGTGTGTGTGTGTGTGTGTGCATGTGCGTGCAGTGATATCTTTATCATTTAGCTGGCAGGGATATGAAAGTATATCTATCACTTCAATAACTGCGTCACACTATCCTCACCTTTTTACCAAATATGGGAAATATGATGTTCTTGAGATAATGGTTGTGGAGAGCGGCAACGGAAGAGTGTTAGCTTGTAGCTAGTTTGCTAATTTATGAGCTGTGTGAGTTCAGGTCAGGGTAGGGAGCACAGCTGTTTCTAGTGTTTTTCTATCGAGGATAATACATGTTTCATGAGCCTCTAAATATAGAGAGACGAACCCTGTCGGCCCATCTCTTCTGCTTTATTTACTATAATGTGTGCATGCTGGCCCTCAAGCCTGAACACACAGTCCAGGAGACTACAGTGACCCCTCAACATAAGCATATGTTGTGGACGTCCCTCATTACGATTTCATTCTCCGCTCAGCCTTGCACGGTGGAGAGGTGTGGATTGTACAGTGAGGTAAGCCTGGACACCTGGGTCTGCATGCCTCTGAGGCTCCGGTCTGTGTTGCTGTTCCTCCATCCCGACAGGCTGGGGAAGCCAGAGCTCCAAGGTCCACATCCACCACAGCACCTGGCTGCACTTCCCCGGTCACAACCTGCGCTGGCTGCTGACCTTCGTGCTGCTCTTCGTCCTGGTGTGTGAGGTGGCCGAGGGCATCGTCTCCGATGGGTGAGCTGGCTCTTTCGCTTCTGCTCGATTGACTTGAGCGGATAGTGAGTATAACCCGATCTGATCAGAGGGACTCGATTCTGTGGGAAAGGTTTTCATTAGTATATACAGGCACGTGACATTTAATTTATATTCTCTTTCCCCATCTGTTTATGTATCTCCCTCTCTCTCTTTCTCTCGACCTCTCTCTTGCTCTCTCCCTCCCTCTCTGTATCTCTCCCTCCCTCTCTATCTGTCGCACTCTCTACCTGCTCTGTCTGCCTTCCTCTCTCTCTCTCTTCCCACTCCCTCTCTCTTCTCTCTCTCTCTCTCTCTCTCTCTCTGTCAATCTCTCCATCCCTCTCTCTCTTCTTTCATATTCTTTGTTCCTCTCTCCCTTTCTATCTCTCTCTCTCCCTCCCTCTCTCTCTCTCCCTCCCTCTTACTCTCTCTCTCTCTCTCTCTCTCCCCCTCTCTCCCTCTCTCTCTCTCTCTCTCTCTCTCTCTCTCTCTCTCTCTCCCTCTCCCTCTCTCTCTCTCTCTCTCTCTCTCTCTCTCCCTTTCTATCTCTCTCTCTCTCTCTCTCTCTCTCTCTCTCTCTCTCTCTCTCTCTCTCTCTCTCTCTCTCTCTCTCTCTCTGTCTGCTCAGTGGGGCTATTTTTATAAACGTTGTGACATCTCCTCCAATCGTAGCTGACAATGGAGTAGCCTGCACTTTGTTCCCAGTAGACTGTGGAGCGCACAATGGCTTAGGTGGGCAAATTAGAGCGAATGTTGAGCACTTAATCGGCTGTACACCAGGCATTAAATGGGTTGGTTATAGTACCCCCAGGTGCTAAAGGAGGGTGGTCCTGATCTTTATGAACACACTGAGTGTGTGGGTGGACTTGACTTAAAGTACACACACAGTGTGTGTGTGTGTGTGTGTGTGTGTGTGTGTGTGTGTGTGTGTGTGTGTGTGTGTGTGTGTGGGTGTGTGGGCCTGGTGCTTTAGATGGGTTTGTGTATGTTTTAGTGTGAGTTTTAAACAGTATATGTGTTTGTGTTAGTTTGTATGTTGGTATGTTTGTACGTATGTACAAGTGTACAAATGTTAACTGTGCGCATATTTTTGAGTGCTATGTGCAAATGTAAAGTTCCCATGGTGCCCGTCCATGGAGGTGTGCGTCCCCTCTGTGATGTGCTGTGTTGTGTTGTGGTCTTGATGGGTCGTATTGTGTTGTGTTCTGTTGTATCATTGTGGATCGTATTGTGTTGTGTTGTGTCATTGTGGATCGTATTGTGTTGTGTTGTGTCCTGACGGGTCAGATTGTGTTGCGTTGTGTCGTATTGTGTTGTGTTGTGTCGTGACGGGTCAGATTGTGTTGCGTTGTGTCGTATTGTGTTGTGTTGTGTCCTGACGGGTGGTGTTGTGTTCTCAGGTTCAGCAGCTCCCACCACCTTCACCTCTACATGCCCGCGGGGCTGGCCTTCATGGCCGCCATCACCTCCATCGTGTACTACCACAACATCGAGACCTCCAACTTCCCCAAGCTCCTGCTAGGTACCCACACACACACACACACACACGCGCACACGCACACACACACACACACACACACACACACACACACACACACACACACACACACACACACACACACACACACACACACACAGCAGTGCTGCTGCTCCTCTTCCTCACCCCCCCATACCATTCTCTCCCTCTCTTCAGGATGAGAACCATCGAGATAGCTATCAAATACTATCAAGAGCTGTGTGCAAAATCGTTCCCCAATCACTCACTCACTGTTCCCTATATAGTGTTCGTGATATAGTGCACTATAGGGAACGAACAAACGAGAATTCTGACACTACGCTGAACATTTCTAAACATCATTTGTGTCAGTAAATGCGCCGGGTATTTGTGTGACGAAGACAGATGGGCCCACATCATGTAAACAAACCGGGCACTCACGAGGAAAGCCGGAGGTTGTATTGATGTTGAATGTTACATTTCCTTGTTCAAAGTTTTTTTTTTTTTTTTTGAATGTTACATTTTCTTTGTTAAATTGTTGACATTTCTAAACGAAAGCCGGAGACTCCATCATTAAATGTATTAATTTTCGCGGTTATTCAGCTTCTTCTTCTGCTCCGGAAAAACACGACCGCATTGCATTGTGGTATACGGGAGTAACATGTAGGGAACATCGTGTGTACACTCAAATTTGGGGTACTTTACTTCAACCACTGAGAACCACTACAAAATGGCGAGCACCCTATATAGTGCACTATATCCGTGATAGGGAACGATTTCGAACACAGCTTATGTGGAGCGTCTGTGTGTGATTGACACCCGGCCTAAGCAGCCTCACATCTGGCACAGAGTCAGACTGATTGTTCTCTGAGGCTGCACATCTGTTGCACATTTAGTAATCAAGGCACACGGGATGAAGTAGCCGTCCCCACCCACCGACACACACACCCACCGACACACACACCCACCGACACACACACACACACACACTCTCAGGGAGATCTGTGACATGTCAGCATTCACCACCTGCTCGGAAATGTTGCCCACTCTCTAAATGATGTGGACTCCACATCCCGTGTGTCCTGGTGCCAGAGGAACCCATCAGAGACGTCTAGGTGACGGGTGGCAGGAGCAGCTGCCACAATCATCATATCATATGTGTAGTTGTCTCTCCCTTTCCATTAAAGCGTGTGGTCAAAGGAGTACAGAGTATGGGTTCACTAGCATTAAGCAGATATCGGTCTAGCTTCCAAAAAAAGCGGACTTTATGTTATTTGTCCGCATTTATATTGATGTAATGAAGACATAATGAAGCGCATAGGGGTCGAGAGGCCTGATGGAAGGACACATTTAAATCACCTTATCACTAGTTATTAATTCCAGGCCATTGAAATGTTATGAGGGATTCACTGATATTTTAGATGGACCTCAGTTCTGCCAATGTTTACATTCACAGATGAGTTGGCTCATTTGATTAAGGCTCTGTGGTGCTGATTGACTTTGGACCAATCGTGTTCCAACATGAAATTGCATCAGGTCAAGGCAAACAATGCCTTCTTCTCCGTTTGAGAAGAAGGCATTGTAAGAAGGCCATGCTCCCTCTGCATGTTTAGAACACGAAGACGAATGCGTCTGGACAACTGGATGAGCATCCGTTCATGATCACTTCTTTAATAGCCTCTGATCATTTGTTTGTACATCATAAATCTGAATATAAAATAAATAATACGATAAAAAAATCCCTCCACGATCGTCCTTGTGTAGGACACTGAATAGAAACAAATCCCTTCATTCATTTCGACGTGGGATGGGGATTTCAAGGTCTCTAGTGGACGTGAGTCATCCGAGTTCAGTAAAATGGACAGTGTAATGCCATCCACCCCTTGTTCTTATGGGAGAGGCTCACATATAAAGACATTGGTTGAATGACTCATGCAGAGAAACAGCCAGTCTCAAATCCTTTGCACCGTGTTCTCACTCCCCCTCCTTCCTTCTTTCAGGCTCTCCTTTAATAATTCCACAGCTGGCTAAGAGTAAATATACTGATGATAACAAAATGTAGCTGAACATTCAGTCCTATTCGGAATGGCAACATCACCAGTATGTGTTTGTCGTGGTTATATACCCTGATGATCCACTTGATTCCAACACGGTGATAATATTTATAAACTGTCAATCTATATAATGATAAGAGATGTATAAAAAAGTTAATTTTATTTGTAAATTATAATGATAAATATAATAATTATCTTGAAGAATTACATTATTATTATTAATTATATAAGAAAACGTTTGGTGTGGTGTGTGTGGGCGTGTGTGTTTGTGCTTGTGTGAGTGTGTGAGTGTCTAAGTGTTTGTATGTGTGCGTGTGTGTGTGTGTGTGTTTGTATGTGTGTGTGTGTGTGTCTGTATGTGTGTGTGTGCGCGTGTGAGTGTGTGTGTTTCTGTCTTTGTGTGTGTGTGTGTGTGTGTGTGTGTGTGTGTCTGTATGTGTGTCTGTATGTGTGTGTGTCTCTGTATGTGTGTGTGTGTGTCTAAGTCTGTGTGTGTGTGTGTGAGTGTGTGTGTGTGTGTGTTTGTGCTTGTGTGAGTGTGTGTGTGTGTGTGTGTATGTGTGAGTGTGTGTGTCTAAGTGTGTCTGTGTGCGTGTGTGTGTGTGTGTCTGTGTGTGTGTGTGTGTGTGTGTCTGTGTGTGTGTGTGTGTGTGTGTGCTCCGCCCCTCCTGTACGTGTCTGAGGTGCCCTACGTGTCTGAGGTGCCCTACGTGTCTAAGGTGCCCTACGTGTCTGAGGTGCCCTACGTGTCTGAGGTGCCCTACGTGTCTGAGGTGCCCTACGTGTCTGAGGTGCCCTACGTGTCTGAGGTGCCCTGCGTGTCTGAGGTGCCCTACGTGTCTGAGGTGCCCTACGTGTTTGAGGTGCCCTACGTGTCTGAGGTGCCCTACGTGTCTGAGGTGCCCTACGTGTCTGAGGTGCCCTACGTGTCTGAGGTGCCCTACGTGTCTGAGGTGCCCTGCGTGTCTGAGGTGTCCTGCGTGTCTGAGGTGCCCTACGTGTCTAAGGTGCCTTACGTGTCTGAGGTGCCCTGCGTGTCTCCCCAGCCCTCCTGATCTACTGGCTGCTGGCGTTCATCATGAAGACCATCAAGTTCGCCAAGTACACGGAGCACGGCATCGGTCCTCGCCAGCTGCGCTACTGCATCGCCGGGCTGCTGATGCTGCTGTACGGCCTGCTGCTGGCCGTGGAGGTCAAAGTCATCATGGGCAGGGTCAGTCACACTGCAATGAGCGGTCACATCATATCACGCAACCAAACGAATCATCACCGTCACACAATACGGGTGGAATCATCGGGATTCCAATTTTTGTGATGTAGCGTGTGAGTAATTTACCGCCTGTGTGTGGGGAGGAATTTATGTTTTTCTCACGATATTGTTCTTCAATGCTCCATGGACCAACATGATTCAATTAAATATATGTATATTGTATTTTTCATTGGACCTTTTTATCTGGAGCCTTTTATAAATGTAACCTCTGAGGAATCCACACTATATAAAGGCATATAATCAACAGCATCATTCTTTATTCAGGTATTAAGTGAATGCTTACCTCTTATTCAGCTGTGAATAGACCTAAAGAAACATGTTGGGATGGCCTCGATACAGGGATTAGATTAGCCTGTGATTGGAAGAAATAGATTCCTTTTCCCGTGTATAAATCACTCCAACCCATGAGTTTCATTGATTGGCATATGTGGGCAAGTCTATCTCAAGATTAATATGCACTTGAGATGATCTATCAGTTTTAATCAAAATCAAATCAGTTGACAGCCTTTGTGCAATGTGCTCGGAGGCTGGGTCTATAGAATACACTGACCTATTTTACATAAGAAGTAGAGGCGCTTTCTACTCATTCCTCCTGACAGCATTTACTTGTTCAGATATATTAATTTATGTATTATATATGAGGCAACATTTTTTTATGAACCAATGGGAAACATAGCAGAATTTTTAAATTGTGCTTTTTCACAGCTATTTTTTCTCTTTTGTCTCTTCCCTCGTCTTATATTTAGACTTCCCTCTTCTAAGTTTTTCCCTTCTTCACAGCTCTATTATGGCGCTTTTCCACCGGAGGGTGCGGTTCGGTTCGCCTCAGTCCAGTAGGGAGGGGGCGGTATAGCCCAGCTCAGTTCCGAGGTCGCGTTGCCACCGCCGACAGTACCCTTATGGTAGGCCGGATGTCGATCACCGCGGCAGCTACCTAAACATCGTGACGTCATAGCAGCGCGACACAGTGTAGCCTGCTCAATCTAAACCAAGAGCGACCATGGAAGTCGTCCAGCAACAGTTTCGGAACGTCTCCACCTCCTTGTTCGCCCAAGCTAAAGTTTTGCGCGACATGTCCGTTGTCCAGAATAATACCCCACGGGTACTGTTTGTTTGTTTTTATCCCCATGTCGCCCGGTAGTGACAATTCTGTCGACAAATCGACGGAGGGCGTGTGTAGCTCGAACTTGCCGGCACCCTTTCAGGCGTCAGTACCCCAACGGAGGAGTACTGGAGGCGAGTGCGAAAGGAGTACGGCTCAGTCCGGGTCACGCCCACTTTTGGCGGTGGAAACGTGAACCGTGCTGCACTTTTGCGAACCGAACCGAACCGCACCCTCCGTTGGAAACGCGCCATTACTTCTATGAAGTTCTAGACATGTAAAAGGCCTAAGTCTTTTCATAAAGCCATCAGACTTGGCAATCACAGAAGATTCCGGCAGCAGGCTATAATTTACACCCATTGAAAGTAATCAGGATGTCTGGCGATATGAAGCACACAGTCATGTATTCAAGGTTTATTTAAGAGACTTTTCTATTCTGAGCCTTGTTTATCTGGCAGAGAATATGATCATTATCACTACCTCTACGGATGTCTCTTTCAGCTCCAAATTGTAACAGCGAGCTATGAATATGCTTTCTTTGCTTGAGCCTGTGTGTGTTTATTTGTGTGTATGTGCACGTGCATGCATGTGTTTGTCTTTGTGTGTGTACATGTACATGTGTGTGTGGGTGTGTGTGCGTGTCTGTGTGTGTAGGTGTTTGTGTTTTTTGTGTGTGTTTGTATGTGTGTGTGTGTGTGTGTGTGTGTGTGTGTGCGTACGTGCCGTGTGTGCGTGCATGTATACACAATCAAGTGTCCCCAGCTCGTCCCTGAGGGCTCTGCCTCTCCCACAATCAACATCTTCCCCATGGACGTGCTCACCTCCCCCTCCTCTTTTCCCATGATCCTCCTCCCCGGTCCGTGCAGCGCTACGTGTGCTACGCCGACCCCACGGAGGTGAAGCCCCCCGAGGACCTGCAGGACCTCGGCGTGCGCTTCCTGCAGCCCTTCGTCAACCTGCTGTCCAAGGCCACCTACTGGTGGATGAACACCTTCATCACCGCCGCCCACCGCCGCCCCATCGACCTCAAGGTGATCGGCAAGCTGCCCATCGCCATGAGGGCCCTCACCAACTACCTGAGGCTGCACCGCGCCTTCCAGGCCCAGACGCTGCGAGCGGTGAGCCCTGCGTCGCCGTCGGGTCGCTCTGAGAGGAGGGGTCTCGAAGGGGAGGAAGGGAAGCTCTGTGGGGCTGGGTTTAGCCAGGCTAGGGAAACAATGACAGCCGCCTCCCCAGACCAAGCTCAATCTACGATTGAGCTTGGTCTGGGGAGGCTGCTGTCATTTTCTTCAGCAAAAGAGACGTGATCAACGGTTCAAATGACTCTGTACGCGATTGGCTGCCTGCCTTCGCTTCCCTGTCGTCATTGTGTTAAACCAGCCAACAGCGCGCCATGGGGATAAGCCAGCTTGGCGATTGGCTCCCAGCAAAAACGTATTAGAAGCAGAAAGAAATGTATCGCTCCTCTCCACACCCCTCTGCAGGGCGGACTCAAACCGGCGGCAGAGGGGGCGGGGGTACCCAGGCTAGGGTTTCCCATGATCACAGATTAAACGTTGATGTCGCGCTGCATGGGTTGGTATTAACATGGGAAACACCATTGTTTCAGCGTGTGGGTTTATTTTGTTGTTGTTTGGATAGGTACAACTCAAATTGTAAAACAGGCTTAAACAGACCATGTCTGCCCGCTCACATGGTCATGTGGGGATTAACATGGATGTTTATCTCCCAGAGACCACAGGGGTGGAGGTGATTACGTAACGGTGCTGCACGCAGTCAGTGCTTCAGTGTGAGCACCAGACTGGATTAACCCTAGCTCACATCCTCCCTCACACACTGAGACAGAAGCTGCGGTCTCTTTTGCCGGGGAAGGTTCCTTACTGAGTGAAATGACCTGGCAGCTGTGATAAGGACTGAAAGAATTCAGTCCTTATAGAATTCAATTATAATTATATTTATTCCAATTTATTATGATAAATGCCAAGGATAGGTGCTTTGAGCGCTTTCTTTTCATATCGCCTCTAGCATATTGTACACTGGAACATCCTTTAAGAATGGAAGGAGATAATGCCATCCCATAAATCCTTCGTTTAAATTGACCCACCATTCGTCCTTAAGCGAAAAAAATCACCATGGCGATATTAACTTCGTAGAATTATAATAATTGTGATTCAAAGCACCATGACCATGAGTAGTCATTCATAATGGGACAATCATTTAGTTTCTCTTGTTTGATAGCCTTTATCAATGTCTTATTTCCGCCCCGGTTGTTCAATCTTCTTAAAGCCTGCACGAGACAACACGGTAAGAATTAGGTAGCGAACTATCTAAGATTCTCTTTTAGTACCCTCCGGAACATTGTAGTTCTCCCACGGTCGACCCACGTCCAAATCCATCCCTATGGCCCAGCGTAGGTGCAGTCGGATTCTCTCACCTTCACAGTTGGCTCTTCCTAAGTCCTTGAGTTCTCCTTGACATCTTTCTTTGTGCTCATCGAGTTTTCCATCGAGGTCAAGGAAAGGGATCAGGAGAGGACATCTATTGGTCTCTCTGTCTGTCTTTGTCCCGGTCTGTCTGTATGACTGTCTGTCTGTCTGTGTCCCTGTCCGCCTGCCTGTCCTCTTGCATGTGCCAGGGGTCAAGGCCGAGGTCACCGTCCATCGGGGTCAGTGTTTTCCAACAGGTCAAAGGTCGCAGAGTTCCGTGACTAATTCGTCACCGACTATTCCGGTGTGAACGAAGCACGGCCTCCGTCCGGCCGGCAGCAGGGATGAGAGAGATGGACGAGTCCTGGGGGAGAGGGGCTCGTAGCTGGGGGGGGACAGCCGGCCTTGGGGGGGGGGTTTTAGCACCAATCACAACAGTGCTGAGCGGTTGACTCCGCCCCTCTGTGAACCGTGCGTCACATCCCGACCTTTGACCTCGCACATCATGGGAAGTTAGTGTCGGGGCGCCTGAGACCTTTACGTTGTTTCAACTCCACTATTAGACACACACACAGCTGTGTGTGTGTGTGTTTGTGTGTGTGTGTGTGTGTGTGTGTGTGTGTGTGTGTGTGTGTGTGTGTGTGTGTGTGTGTGTGTGTGTGTGTGTGAGGTCGCGAGGGAGCACTCTTCATAAATGTTTTGTTAACTAAGAGCTGGCAGCGGAAGCAGAGGGCAGACGCTGAATGTCACATCTGTTGTCACACAAACAAACAGACACACACACACACACACACACACACACACACACACACACACACACACACACACACACACACACACATACACACACACATGCTCAAACAGAAACACATGAATACACATGGTTGTGGGATTGTTTACTTTGCTTTGACCGTCCAGATGTTTCTTTGATCATCAATCTCAGCCACGCTGGAAATGTTCAAAAAGTACAAAAAATAACAAAGCGTATGTAATGAGACGATGACATCCACGTTAAAGCGATGGAACACGGCAGTGGTGTTAAATAATGACAGCGTTGTAACCCCCCATTTAAAGCCCCCCCCCCAGGATGGCCAAGGAGGGGGTGCTGCAGAACAGGAAGGGAACAGAAACCTAACTCCGCCTGGTTCTCCTTCCATCCTTTCATCCTCGTTCATCCCCCCCCAGAGGCCCGAGGGCTCCGTCCCCCTGGGGCCCAAGCAGATCTGGAGGGCCCTGCGGAAGGCCTTCGGGCGGCCCCTCATCCTCAGCATCACCTTCCGCTTCCTGGCCGACCTGCTGGGCTTCGCCGGACCGCTCTGTATCTCGGGCATCGTGCACCACGTCAGCAAGGACAACCGCTCCATCCAGCCCACGGTGAGAGCGCCGCCCTGCTGGCCAAACCACCAACCCTACTATGGCCACGCCCAGAACCCCAAAAGACACGCCCCTCTCTATTTCTGATTGGTCCGTCCACACGTCACCCCTGTCTTTGATTCTACTGTCTATGGATTCGACTACTAGATATTAGCTGCTAGGGTTAGCGTTAGGGTTAGGGGTTATTTTGTGATGCACTCGAATGCTCACAGCGAGGGTACGGAAGAGTTCTAAAGCGTCCGGTTGAGTTGCATGCAACCCGGCCCATCACAGACAGAGTAGGGCGGGTCTTGGCGTGGCCAGAGTAGGATTCGTAAATTCGCGTCCCCCTGTGCCTCAGTCACATAGCGGCCATCTTGGTTTTTAACGCTAGCTCGGTGGATCCAAGATGGATCTTAAATCGTTCTGGACATATCGGTAGTCGATGTTGATCGATTTTTTTTAAATAATGGGGGGTTTAAATAATGCATTCAACAAAATCACATTCTAGCACAGATATATTCTACAAAAGAACAATGCCGGCCTTCCCGTACCTAATCTCTTTGTTGACAAGAACGTCCTGCAGGGGGCGTGTCTCTGTTGCTATGGACACTCCCAAGCCCCTCCCACCCACTGCAGGTGGCGTGTCTCTGTTGCTATGGACACTCCCAAGCCCCTCCCACCCAGTGAGCCAGTCAGTTGGCATCCGACAGTTGTTCAGTTGGACAGAACACTGTCGTCGAGTTCGCGGTATTCTGATTGCCTGAAGTGTTAGTGCAGACTTCAAATGAAACAGATGCCTATTCTTAGTCCCTTTGTCTAAAGGTATCATCCCTCATCATGTGATGAACTAAAAACAGCGCCAGTGTCAGCAGTTATACCGACCGCTGGCTGACAGACAGACAGACAGACAGACAGACAGCCAGACAGACAGACTGACAAACAGAATGAGCAGGCTGAGGTAACTAGGTACCTATCGCAGAACTGCAC
>NC_079420.1:1968703-1993703 GCF_026213295.1 Gadus chalcogrammus
GTGACTGCGGTCACACAACACAAGCCATCACTGGGTTCAAAGGAGTAGGAGGTGGGGTTAGGTCGATGACTTTCTTTCACACTATCAGGCGGATCCCGGGTTCAGCACCTCGGACAGCACTCCAGAGGAGACCGGATGACAGGAACAACACAGCCCGGCTGTTTGCGTACGTGATGGACGCTGTAAACAGAATACGTCGCGGAGTCACGAGGTCACCTGCACTTTGACAAATTATTTTTTTCGCCTGCGTGCAGCCTACATATTAACGGGCCTGTTAGCACGACTCAAACGTTCCATCGCATTACATAATCTGGTGCTTGTCGTTTTTTGTTTGATGATTTTGAAAACATGGAAGAGCTCTATGGAGCCAACAGTCACCGTTGATACACCATGATCTCCCATTACAAACCGGTAAGTGGGCCTACTTGTGGATGTGACTAGGCAGGTCAGGGGTGTAAATGTGAGTAGGGGTGTGCGAGAACCTTAATGAATGTTGTCTTGACGGAGAGTAACTTTTTGTCTGTTAGATGATTAATAATTAGTATTTTGTGCGCAGTCAGACATCCCCCTAAAAACAGTTTTCGTGTGGTGTAATCATGACCCGTAGGTGACCCTTGCTGCTAACACGCACACGCACGCGCACGCACACACACGTATGTTAAGCAACGAGATGGATTGCTGTTTAAATCCGCAACTGGACTGGGACTGAACTGTTACCAAGCAACACATACACTTTACGTTACGTTCCCTTCGTCCTCTTCTGACAACCGTTCGTAAGTCAACTCAAATGTTATGTCTGGAAATACGTTCATCTTTGCGGTGCAAAGTTTGCCTTAATCTAAGCTACATAAAGACCGTTATAACATTAACGGTTATGATAACACCTGTAAAGCGGACTGATTCATGTATAGTTAAAAGGGTTAGGGTTAGTGCTGTTATACTCTACCACTCATGTAGTGTACATTTATTTTGCCTCTAGTCCAATCAAATTACTAACTGTTGTATAAATATATATAGGCCTAGAATTTATTTTATCATAGCCATGATTCAAGATTCCTCAACTTTAACCATACGGAATTCTCCAACAGAACTTTCTGAACACTTAAATACTCATATATCCACACACCCACTCACAGGCACGCAAGCGCACTCACACAAGCAAACACACACACACACACACACACACACACACACACACACACACACACACACACACACACACACACACACACACACACACACACACACACACACACACACACACACATATT
Organism: Gadus chalcogrammus; assembly: GCF_026213295.1. Taxonomy (NCBI): domain Eukaryota; kingdom Metazoa; phylum Chordata; class Actinopteri; order Gadiformes; family Gadidae; genus Gadus; species Gadus chalcogrammus. Next base: position 1,969,975 of record NC_079420.1, read on the forward strand.
GTTGCATGTGCACACACTTACTGCTTTTTTTATGTAATAGAATCACCTTTGATACATGCTACAATTATCGTTCATATGAATGAATGATATGTATTAGTCCTTTAAAATAATCACTTTTTGACATCCTATGATGTTGGCTGACTATGAATAGCAATCGGAAAAGATTGTGGGTTCTCATTCAACAGTTCAATTTCAACCTTATGCTGGATTTCCCATGACTGCACATTTCTCTCTCCCTTTCTGTATCCTCCTGACCTCTCTTCCCCCCCCCCTCTCTCTTTATCACTCTCAGCCCTGGGGCATCTCACCAGCGAGCCACTGTGGCTACTGCTGATAAGGACCAAACAGGAACAATAAATAACACAATGTATAATGTGGGCTTTTCTCAGCAACCCCACACAAATGACTTATTGCGATCTCTATACGCATGCTTGCTGAACCCATCAATCTGCCCGGTGACTGTAAGTGCTTTGCGTTACACTCAAATAGAACAGGAGTCAGCGTTATTTGCGTTTATGTCCCACATAACATGGGCCCCATTTGTCATGCGATGATCGGGCCGTGTTATCTCACCACTGCTCTGGGGGGGGGGGGAACGATGTCACGGTGTCATCACGGGGCCCGTATAGATTCCCAGGCCGTCCCACGTAGTAGCGTGTCCTCCGTGGGACAGGAAGTCAGTGGGGCCGCGAGTGTGTGTGTGCGTGTGTGTGTGTTTGTGCTGCTCCTGGGGTGTCGGGTTGGTGGTGTAAAGATAGAGTGGCGTCAAAGCGCTCACCCCGTGTCATTCCTCAGTACATCTGCGTGACCCCTGCATACAGCTTCCCATGTCCGCTGCGTACTGGCGACCACATCCGTAAACCTGCGCCGTGATATCGGGTGTCTGCTCTAAAAGAGGGGTGGTATTTTCTATTCATCCATCGAATTGTATACTGAAATATATTTCTTGTGAAACTTGAGCTGAATTACAGTGAGCACACATCTGTCCGTGTATCTCGTTATTCACTTCATATTATTATTTATACTTTCTGTTCAGTGCCCTGCCGCCTTTTGAACTTTGGCTGTCTGTGATTTATGGGTCTGCATTGTTGCATGAGCTGAGGCCAGCATTGGTCATCGTAACACGGCAGTGAACTCAACTCCTTAACCCTATACCACCACACTGCGCTGCTTTATTTTCACAGGAAGTCGATGAAATCGGGGTCTTAAGAGGTCATGCTGACCCTGAGGTCTCAGGGTATATTGTCACTTCCTTCATGGGTTACTGCAGATACATTTTCTTTTTCCAAAGACAAAAATGTAAATTCTGCCTTCTTTCTATAGCGTCATAAATATTTAGTGCTCACAGGTTTCTGTTCGTGCTACCAAAGTAATCCAGCAAGTAGTGTGCATTTCCTGCATATCCTGAATTGAATTGTGGGAAAATGTGATGAGTGAATGGGAAAACATAGTTATGTAATTCTTGTTTATGGTTTGGGATCTAGAGAGCTGGGCTTTGCTTCACATGACGTTTGAACTGCTGTTGTATTTCCTCTCTCTCTCCCTCTTTCTCTCTTACTCTCGCTCTCTCCTGCTCTCTCTCACTCTGTCTCCCGCACTCTCTCATTCTCTCTCCCGTGCTTCCTCACTCTCTCTCCCGTTCTCTCCCGCTCTCTCTCACTCTCTGTATCTCTCTCGGTCCGTCTCACTCTCCTTGTTTCTCCCTCCCTCTCTCTCCCTCTCTCTCTCCCCCCCTCGGTCTCAGTCATTCATTAATCTCTTGCCCCCTCCCCTCTCTACCTTCCGTCCTTCCTCTCTCATTCAGCCTCCGTGTGCTGTCGTCTTCCAAGGTCGGACTCTGGATACTGCCACACAAGACAGGAATAGCAGGTGCACTGCAGAAGCCTGCCGATGCTGTGCGATTTGTGCCGGCGTGTGCTCTTGCCTGTGCATGTGTGTGTGAGAGAGTAAGATTACTGAGCGCATCTGAGCGATAGACAGCGTGAGAGAGAGAGAGAGAGAGAGCGAGCGAGCGAGCGAAAGATAGACAGAGAGAGAGACAGAGCGAGCTTAGCATGGGTGCATGCATGCGCGTGTGGCCACAGAAGGAGACTCCGGTGCGTTCCAAGTAGGGCTGTGCAGCGTTGCATACGATCAGGCTTTGTCTTTTATCTTCTAAACCGTTTTTGCCGCTGCCGGCTGCAAGGATCCGCGCGGGAGCGGGCATTACTAAGCCGCCAAGGCAAGGCTCCTGCACAGGACTTCACAGTTAAAGCGCACCGAACTGGGACTCTGTGCCTCTCCTTAACCCCTTTCTCCGCTCCCGTGCCTCCGGCTCCAGCTCTCTGCGCACCGCAGCTCTGGAGGATGTAACAAAGAGGCTGGGGCTTTTTTAAAACTTGAAGGAGATGCCGTAGGAGTGCCGTGCTCTCTGAGGCTGTAGAGAGTAACGACATGCTCTGAGATCTCTCCCGTCTGTCTCCCTGTCTCTCCTCTCCTGCCGGCCGGCTTCCCGCCCGCCCGCAGAGTCCTGGCTCCAACATGTCCTTGGCGTTCTGCGGGGTCGAGAACAACTCGTTTGCGTACAACGTGGACGGAGGTGTCCTGAACAACGGCTGCTTCCTGGACGCGCTCAATGTGGTGCCTCACGTCTTCGTCCTCTTCATCACCTTCCCCATCCTCTTCATCGGTGAGTGTGCCTGCGATGGGGGTTCAGGGGAGTGTGAATAAGTTTACACACTCAAACACACACACATACACAAACGTACAAATGTTTCTGTATCTATTGGTTAAAAGTAGAGCTGGATGCCTCGCATCAGTACGAATGTGTGGGCTTGTCGTTTACCCCAGATAATCAAGATTACAATGCCAGTGTCTACTTCTAAAGCTGTAAAATGATGTAACAATATAAATGTATATATATATATATATATATATATATACATACATAATAAGTGAATGAGTGATGCATGAAGGGCATGCATTGATTTCAAATATAATGTACTCTATTGCTCGTCTGATCGCAGCATTCTACCAATATAACCTCATGATGGTATGTCCTCATCCCCGTGGTGTACACCTTTGACATCTGTGAAGGACTAACTAGCTGCAGAATCCCAGCATCTGAGTGCACCTGTTTCTGACCTGACTTTCTTTGACCTCCTGTCTAGTCATTGAAAGTGTGTTTAAACCAGAGGCTGTCTGTTGCTCTTCTTATTCGGAGCATAGGACTGATCTGTTTCTAAGTGATGTAGTTACATCTGTCTCTTAGTTATGTAATCACATCTGGCTTCGAGAGATGTAGTCACATCTGTCTCTTTTCTGGTGATGTAGTCACATCTGTATTCTAGTGATGTAGTCACATCTGTATTCTAGGGATGTAGTCACATCTGTCACTCTTCTGGTGATGTAGCTACAGTTCTATTCTAGGAATATGGTTACATCTGTATTCTAGTGATGTAGTCACATCTTTCTCTCTTCTAGTGATGTAGTCACATCTGTATTCTGGTGATATAGTCACATCTGTATTCTAGTGATGTAGTCACATCTGTCTCTTCTGGTGATGTAGTCACAGCTCTTTTAGTGATGTAGTCACAAATCTTTATTTTAGTGATGTAGCCACATCTGTCTCTCTTCAGGTGATGTAGTCAAATCTGTATTCTAGTGATGTAGTCACATCTGTCTCCTCTGGTGATGTAGTCACAGCTCTTTTAGTGATGTAGTCACATCTGTATTCTAGTGATATAGTCACATCTGTCTCTCTTCTTGTTATGTAGTCACATCTGTATTCTAGTAATGTAGTCACATCTCATCTGTCTCTCTTCTAGTGATGTAGTCACATCTGTATTCTAGGAATGTGGTCACATCTGTATTCTAAAGATGCAGTCACATCCGTCTCTTAATTTCCATTAAGAATATGCGTGATTGTGACTCTGGGCATGTGTGCCTTAAATGTACTGTTTAACATCACATCCTTTGTTCTGCTCCCGCACTCAGACAAACCCAAATGATGGTGCTATGATTGGCCTGATGGGTCCAAAGCCATGCCATTAGTCCAAAATGGCAGAAATGCAGCAGATAGCAGCTAAGGCATATATTTTTAGATGCTCTCTGTGGATGTTGTACTTTTGTCATGTACTTTTGACAGTGCCTTCCTCGACACATTTGTCACAAGTCAGACTGTGTGAATGGTTTACTTAACCTCAAGCAAGAAACCCAAACAAAACCATTCAGTTAGCTCTTGCTTAAGCAACACGCCACCGGGCTTTACTGATAGGCTATTGCACTAACAACAGATCAGAACCACTGGTCTTTAGAGATTACAGTACAGTATGGCTTTGTTCTCCAAGAGAAAGGGAAGGGAGAGGAAAATGGGAATTTATTAATATCAGAGCTCAAGGAGGATTTATATCTTTCATAGACACTAGAGGTTACTGAGACAACAAAAACTATTTTCAATATTCCACAACCATAATACATTGCACTCCTCCATGGCTGAGAGAGAGAGAGAGAGAGAGAGAGAGAGAGAGCGAGAGAGAGCGAGAGAGAGCGAGAGAGAGAGCGAGAGAGAGCGAGAGAGAGAGAGAGAGAGAGAGAGAGAGAGAGAGAGAGAGGGAGAGAGGGAGAGAGGGAGAGAGGGAGAGAGGGAGAGAGAGAGAGAGAGAGAGAGAGATTGTGAGTTTGTTTATGTGTGTGTGTGTGTGTGCATGTGCGTGCAGTGATATCTTTATCATTTAGCTGGCAGGGATATGAAAGTATATCTATCACTTCAATAACTGCGTCACACTATCCTCACCTTTTTACCAAACATGGGAAATATGATGTTCTTGAGATAATGGATATGGAGGGACGCAACAGAAGAGTGTTAGCTTGTAGCTAGTTTGCTAATTTATGAGCTGTGTGAGTTCAGGTCAGGGTAGGGAGCACAGCTGTTTCTAGGGTTTTTCTATCGAGGATAATACATGTTTCATGAGCCTCTAAATATAGAGAGACGAACCCTGTCGGCCCATCTCTTCTGCTTTATTTACTATAATGTGTGCATGCTGGCCCTCAAGCCTGAACACACAGTCCCGGAGACTACAGTGACCCCTCAACATAAGCATATGTTGTGGACGTCCCTCATTACGATTTCATTCTCCGCTCAGCCTTGCACGGTGGAGAGGTGTGGATTGTACAGTGGGGTAAGCCTGGACACCTGGGTCTGCATGCCTCTGAGGCTCCGGTCTGTGTTGCTGTTCCTCCATCCCGACAGGCTGGGGAAGCCAGAGCTCCAAGGTCCACATCCACCACAGCACCTGGCTGCACTTCCCCGGTCACAACCTGCGCTGGCTGCTGACCTTCGTGCTGCTCTTCGTCCTGGTGTGTGAGGTGGCCGAGGGCATCGTCTCCGATGGGTGAGCTGGCTCTTTCGCTTCTGCTCGATTGACTTGAGCGGATAGTGAGTATAACCCGATCTGATCAGAGGGACCCGATTCTGTGGGAAAGGTTTTCATCAGTATATACAGGCACGTGACATTTAATTTATATTCTCTTTCCCCATCTGTTTATGTATCTCCCTCTCTCTCTTTCTCTCGACCTCTCTCTTGCTCTCTCCCTCCCTCTCTGTATCTCTCCCTCCCTCTCTATCTGTCTCCCTCCCTCTCTATCTGTCGCACTCTCTGCCTGCTCTGTCTGCCTTCCTCTCTCTCTCTCTTCCCACTCCCTCTCTCTTCTCTCTCTCTCTCTCTCTCTTTCTCTCTCTCTCTCTCTCCCTCCCTCTCTCTCTCTCTCCCTCCCTCTTACTCTCTCTCTCTCTCTCTGTCTCTCTCTCTCTCTCTCTCTCCCTCTCTCTCTCTCTCTCTCTCTCTCTCTCTCTCTCTCTCTCTCTCTCTCTCTCTCTCTCTCTCTCTCTCTCCCTCCCTCTTACTCTCTCTCTCTCTCTGTCTCTCTCTCTCTCTCTCTCCCCCTCTCTCCCTCTCTCTCTCTCTCTCTCTCTCTCTCTCTCTCTCTCTCTCTCTCTCTCTCTCTCTCTCTCTCTCTCTCTCTCTCTCTCTCCCCCTTTCTATCTCTCTCTCTCTCTCTCTCTCTCTCTCTCTCTCTCTCTCTCTCTCTGTCTCTCTCCCCTCTCTCTCTCTCTCTCTCTCTCTCTCTCTCTCTCTCTCTCTCTCTCTCTCTCTCTCTCTCTCTCTCTTTCTCTGTCTGCTCAGTGGGGCTATTTTTATAAACGTTGTGACATCTCCTCCAATCGTAGCTGACAATGGAGTAGCCTGCACTTTGTTCCCAGTAGACTGTGGAGCGCACAATGGCTTAGGTGGGCAAATTAGAGCGAATGTTGAGCACTTAATCGGCTGTACACCAGGCATTAAATGGGTTGGTTATAGTACCCCCAGGTGCTAAAGGAGGGTGGTCCTGATCTTTATGAACACACTGAGTGTGTGGGTGGACTTGACTTAAAGTACACACACAGTGTGTGTGTGTGTGTGTGTGTGTGTGTGTGTGTGTGTGTGTGTGTGTGTGTGGGTGTGTGGGCCTGGTGCTTTAGATGGGTTTGTGTATGTTTTAGTGTGAGTTGTATACAGTATATGTGTTTGTGTTAGTTTGTATGTTGGTATGTTTGTACGTATGTACAAGTGTACAAATGTTAACTGTGCGCATATTTTTGAGTGCTATGTGCAAATGTAAAGTTCCCATGGTGCCCATCCATGGAGGTGTGCGTCCCCTCTGTGATGTGCTGTGTTGTGTTGTGGTCTTGATGGGTCGTATTGTGTTGTGTTCTGTTGTATCATTGTGGATCGTATTGTGTTGTGTTGTGTCATTGTGGATCGTATCGTGTTGTGTTGTGTCCTGACGGGTCAGATTGTGTTGCGTTGTGTCGTATTGTGTTGTGTTGTGTCCTGACGGGTGGTGTTGTGTTCTCAGGTTCAGCAGCTCCCACCACCTCCACCTCTACATGCCCGCGGGGCTGGCCTTCATGGCCGCCATCACCTCCATCGTGTACTACCACAACATCGAGACCTCCAACTTCCCCAAGCTCCTGCTAGGTACACACACACACACACACACACACACACACACACACACACACACACACACACACACACACACACACACACACACACACACACACACACACACACACACACACACACACACACACACACACACACACACAGCAGTGCTGCTGCTCCTCTTCCTCACCCCCCATACCGTTCTCTCCCTCTCTTTAGGATGAGAACCATCGAGATAGCTATCATATACTATCAAGAGCTGTGTGCAAAATCGTTCCCCAATCACTCACTCACTGTTCCCTATATAGTGTTCGTGATATAGTGCACTATAGGGAACGAACAAACGAGAATTCGGACACTACGCTGAACATTTCTAAACATCATTTGCGTCAGTAAATGCGCCGGGTATTTGTGTGACGTAGACAGACGCGCCCACATCATGTAAACAAACCGGGCATTCACGAGGAAAGCCGGAGGATGTATAGATGTTGAATGTTACATTTCCTTGTTCAAGGTTTTTTTTAATTTATTTTGAATGTTACATTTTCTTTGTTAAATTGTTGACATTTCTAAACGAAAGCCGGAGACTCCATCATTAAATGTATTCATTTTCGCGGTTATTCAGCTTCTTCTTCTGCTCCGGAAAAACACGACCGCATTGCATTGTGGTATACGGGAGTAACATGTAGCTAACACCGTATGTACACTCAAATTTGGGGTACTTTACTTCAACCACTGAGAATTCGAACACCGCTACAAAATGGCGAGCACCCTGTATAGTGCACTATATCCGTGATAGGGAACGATTTCTGTGTGTGAGCGTCTGTGTGTGATTGACACTCGGCCTAAGCAGCCTCACATCTGGCACAGAGTCAGACTCATTGTTCTCTGAGGCTGCACATCTGTTGCACATTTAGTAATCAAGGCACACGGGATGAAGTAGCCGTCCCCACCCACCGACACACACACCCACCGACACACACACCCACCGACACACACACACACACACACACACACACACACACACACACACACACACACACACACACCCACACACTCTCAGGGAGATCTGTGACATGTCAGCATTCACCACCTGCTCGGAAATGTTGCCCACTCTCTAAATGATGTGGACTCCACATCCCGTGTGTCCTGGTGCCAGAGGAACCCATCAGAGACGTCTAGGGAACGGGTGGCAGGAGCAGCTGCCACAATCCTCATATCATATGTGTAGTTGTCTCTCCCTTTCCATTAAAGCGTGTGGTCAAAGGAGTACAGAGTATGGGTTCACTAGCATTAAGCAGATATCGGTCTAGCTTCCAAAAAAAGCTGACTTTATGTTATTTGTCCGCATTTATATTGATGTAATGAAGACATAATGAAGCGCATAGGGGTCGAGAGGCCTGATGGAAGGACACATTTAAATCACCTTATCACTAGTTATTAATTCCAGGCCATTGAAATGTTATGAGGGATTCACTGATATTTTAGGTGGACCTCAGTTCTGCCAATGTTTACATTCACAGATGAGTTGGCTCATTTGATTTAGGCTCTGTGGTGCTGATTGACTTTGGACCAATCGTGTTCCTACATGAAATTGCATCAGGTCAAGGCAAACAATGCCTTCTTCTCCGTTTGAGAAGAAGGCATTGTAAGAAGGCCATGCTCCCTCTGCATGTTTAGAACACGATGACGAATGCGTCTGGACAACTGGATGAGCATCCGTTCATGATCACTTCTTTAATAGCCTCTGATCATTTGTTTGTACATCATAAATCTGAATATAAAATAAATAATACGATAAAAAAATCCCTCCACGATCGTCCTTGTGCAGGACACTGAATAGAAACAAATCCCTTCATTCATTTGGACGTGGGATGGGGATTTCAAGGTCTTTAGTGGACGTGAGTCACCCGAGTTCAGTAAAATGGACAGTGTAATGCCATCCACCCCTTGTTCTTATGGGAGAGGCTCACATATAAAGACATCAGTTTAATGACTCAGAGAAACAGCCAGTCTCAAATCCTTTGCACCGTGTTCTCACTCCCCCTCTTTCCTTCTTTCAGGCTCTCCTTTAATAATTCCACAGCTGGCTAAGAGTAAATATACTGATGATAACAAAATGTAGCTGAACATTCAGTCCTATTCGGAATGGCAACATCACCAGTATGTGTTTGTCGTGGATATATCCCCTGATAATCCACTTGATTCCAACTCGGTGATAATATTTATAAACTGTCAATCTATATAATGATAAGAGATGCATAAAAAAGTTAATTTTATTTGTAAATTATAATGATAAATATAATAATTATCTTGAAGAATTACATTATTATTATTAATTATATAAGAAAACGTTTGGTGTGGTGTGTGTGGGCGTGTGTGTTTGTGCTTGTGTGAGTGTGTGAGTGTCTAAGTGTTTGTATGTGTGTGTGTGTGTGTGTGTGTTTGTATGTGTGTGTGTGTGTGTCTGTATGTGTGTGTGTGTGCGCGTGTGAGTGTGTGTGTTTCTGTCTTTGTGTGTGTGTGTGTGTCTGTATGTGTCTGTATGTGTGTGTGTGTCTGTATGTGTGTGTGTCTCTGTATGTGTGTGTGTGTCTAAGTCTGTGTGTGTGTGAGTGTGTGTGTGTGTGTGTGTTTGTGCTTGTGTGAGTGTGTGTGTGTGTGTGTGTGTATGTGTGAGTGTGTGTGTCTAAGTGTGTCTGTGTGCGTGTGTGTGTGTGTGTGTGTGTGTCTGTGTGTGTGTGTGTGTGTGTGTGTGTGTGTGTGTGTGTGTGTGTGTGTGTGTGTGTGTGTGCTCCGCCCCTCCTGTACGTGTCTGAGGTGCCCTACGTGTCTGAGGTGCCCTACGTGTCTGAGGTGCCCTACGTGTCTAAGGTGCCCTACGTGTCTGAGGTGCCCTGCGTGTCTGAGGTGCCCTACGTGTCTGAGGTGCCCTACGTGTCTGAGGTGCCCTACGTGCCTGAGGTGCCCTACGTGTCTGAGGTGCCCTACGTGTCTGAGGTGCCCTGCGTGTCTGAGGTGCCCTGCGTGTCTGAGGTGCCCTACGTGTCTGAGGTGCCCTACGTGTCTGAGGTGCCCTACGTGTCTGAGGTGCCCTGCGTGTCTGAGGTGCCCTACGTGTCTGAGGTGCCCTACGTGTCTGAGGTGCCCTACGTGTCTGAGGTGCCCTACGTGTCTGAGGTGCCCTGCGTGTCTCCCCAGCCCTCCTGATCTACTGGCTGCTGGCGTTCATCATGAAGACCATCAAGTTCGCCAAGTACACGGAGCACGGCATCGGTCCTCGCCAGCTGCGCTACTGCATCGCCGGGCTGCTGATGCTGCTGTACGGCCTGCTGCTGGCCGTAGAGGTCAAAGTCATCATGGGCAGGGTCAGTCACACTGCAATGAGCGGTCACATCATATCACGCAACCACACGAATCATCACCGTCACACAATACGGGTGGAATCATCGGGATTCCAATTTTTGTGTTGTAGCGTGTGAGTGATTTACCGCCTGTGTGTGGGGAGGAATTTATGTTTTTCTCACGATATTGTTCTTCAATGCTCCATGGACCAACATGATTCAATTAAATATATGTATATTGTATTTTTCATTGGACCTTTTTATCTGGAGCCTTTTATAAATGTAACCTCTGAGGAATCCACACTATATAAAGGCATATAATCAACAGCATCATTCTTTATTCAGGTATTAAGTGAATGCTTACCTCTTATTCATGCTGTGAATAGACCTAAAGAAACATGATGGGATGGCCTCGATACAGGGATTAGATTAGCCTGTGATTGGAAGGAATAGATTCCTTTTCCCGTGTATAAATCACTCCAACCCATGAGTTTCATTGATTGGCATATGTGGGCAAGTCTATCTCAAGATTAATATGCACTTGAGATGATCTATCAGTTTTAATCAAAATCAAATCAGTTGACAGCCTTTGTGCAATGTGCTCGGAGGCTGGGTCTATAGAATACACTGACCTATTTTACACAAGAAGTAGAGGCACTTTCTACTCATTGCTCCTGACAGCATTTACTTGTTCAGATATATTAATTTATGTATTATATATGAGGCAACATTTTTTTATGAACCAATGGGAAACATAGCAGAATTTTTAAATTGTGCTTTTTCACAGCTATTTTTTCTCTTTTGTCTCTTCCCTCGTCTTATATTTAGACTTCCCTCTTCTAAGTTTTTCCCTTCTTCACAGCTCTATTATGGCGCTTTTCCACCGGAGGGTGCGGTTCGGTTCGCCTCAGTCCAGTAGGGAGGGGGCGGTATAGCCCAGCTCAGTTCCGAGGTCGCGTTGCCACCGCCGACAGTACCCTTATGGTAGGCCGGATGTCGATCACCGCGGCAGCTACCTAAACATCGTGACGTCATAGCAGCGCGACACAGTGTAGCCTGCTCAATCTAAACCAAGAGCGACCATGGAAGTCGTCCAGCAACAGTTTCGGAACGTCTCCACCTCCTTGTTCGCCCAAGCTAAAGTTTTGCGCGACATGTCCGTTGTCCAGAATAATACCCCACGGGTACTGTTTGTTTGTTTTTATCCCCATGTCGCCCGGTAGTGACAATTCTGTCGACAAATCGACGGAGGGCGTGTGTAGCTCGAACTTGCCGGCACCCTTTCAGGCGTCAGTACCCCAACGGAGGAGTACTGGAGGCGAGTGCGAAAGGAGTACGGCTCAGTCCGGGTCACGCCCACTTTTGGCGGTGGAAACGTGAACCGTGCTGCACTTTTGCGAACCGAACCGAACCGCACCCTCCGTTGGAAACGCGCCATTACTTCTATGAAGTTCTAGACATGTAAAAGGCCTAAGTCTTTTCATAAAGCCATCAGACTTGGCAATCACAGAAGATTCCGGCAGCAGGCTATAATTTACACCCATTGAAAGTAATCAGGATGTCTGGCGATATGAAGCACACAGTCATGTATTCAAGGTTTATTTAAGAGACTTTTCTATTCTGAGCCTTGTTTATCTGGCAGAGAATATGATCATTATCACTACCTCTACGGATGTCTCTTTCAGCTCCAAATTGTAACAGCGAGCTATGAATATGCTTTCTTTGCTTGAGCCTGTGTGTGTTTATTTGTGTGTATGTGCACGTGCATGCATGTGTTTGTCTTTGTGTGTGTACATGTACATGTGTGTGTGGGTGTGTGTGCGTGTCTGTGTGTGTAGGTGTTTGTGTTTTTTTGTGTGTGTTTGTATGTGTGTGTGTGTGTGTGTGTGTGTGTGTGCGTACGTGCCGTGTGTGCGTGCATGTATACACAATCAAGTGTCCCCAGCTCGTCCCTGAGGGCTCTGCCTCTCCCACAATCAACATCTTCCCCATGGACGTGCTCACCTCCCCCTCCTCTTTTCCCATGATCCTCCTCCCCGGTCCGTGCAGCGCTACGTGTGCTACGCCGACCCCACGGAGGTGAAGCCCCCCGAGGACCTGCAGGACCTCGGCGTGCGCTTCCTGCAGCCCTTCGTCAACCTGCTGTCCAAGGCCACCTACTGGTGGATGAACACCTTCATCACCGCCGCCCACCGCCGCCCCATCGACCTCAAGGTGATCGGCAAGCTGCCCATCGCCATGAGGGCCCTCACCAACTACCTGAGGCTGCACCGCGCCTTCCAGGCCCAGACGCTGCGAGCGGTGAGCCCTGCGTCGCCGTCGGGTCGCTCTGAGAGGAGGGGTCTCGAAGGGGAGGAAGGGAAGCTCTGTGGGGCTGGGTTTAGCCAGGCTAGGGAAACAATGACAGCCGCCTCCCCAGACCAAGCTCAATCTACGATTGAGCTTGGTCTGGGGAGGCTGCTGTCATTTTCTTCAGCAAAAGAGACGTGATCAACGGTTCAAATGACTCTGTACGCGATTGGCTGCCTGCCTTCGCTTCCCTGTCGTCATTGTGTTAAACCAGCCAACAGCGCGCCATGGGGATAAGCCAGCTTGGCGATTGGCTCCCAGCAAAAACGTATTAGAAGCAGAAAGAAATGTATCGCTCCTCTCCACACCCCTCTGCAGGGCGGACTCAAACCGGCGGCAGAGGGGGCGGGGGTACCCAGGCTAGGGTTTCCCATGATCACAGATTAAACGTTGATGTCGCGCTGCATGGGTTGGTATTAACATGGGAAACACCATTGTTTCAGCGTGTGGGTTTATTTTGTTGTTGTTTGGATAGGTACAACTCAAATTGTAAAACAGGCTTAAACAGACCATGTCTGCCCGCTCACATGGTCATGTGGGGATTAACATGGATGTTTATCTCCCAGAGACCACAGGGGTGGAGGTGATTACGTAACGGTGCTGCACGCAGTCAGTGCTTCAGTGTGAGCACCAGACTGGATTAACCCTAGCTCACATCCTCCCTCACACACTGAGACAGAAGCTGCGGTCTCTTTTGCCGGGGAAGGTTCCTTACTGAGTGAAATGACCTGGCAGCTGTGATAAGGACTGAAAGAATTCAGTCCTTATAGAATTCAATTATAATTATATTTATTCCAATTTATTATGATAAATGCCAAGGATAGGTGCTTTGAGCGCTTTCTTTTCATATCGCCTCTAGCATATTGTACACTGGAACATCCTTTAAGAATGGAAGGAGATAATGCCATCCCATAAATCCTTCGTTTAAATTGACCCACCATTCGTCCTTAAGCGAAAAAAATCACCATGGCGATATTAACTTCGTAGAATTATAATAATTGTGATTCAAAGCACCATGACCATGAGTAGTCATTCATAATGGGACAATCATTTAGTTTCTCTTGTTTGATAGCCTTTATAAATGTCTTATTTCCGCCCCGGTTGTTCAATCTTCTTAAAGCCTGCACGAGACAACACGGTAAGAATTAGGTAGCGAACTATCTAAGATTCTCTTTTAGTACCCTCCGGAACATTGTAGTTCTCCCACGGTCGACCCACGTCCAAATCCATCCCTATGGCCCAGCGTAGGTGCAGTCGGATTCTCTCACCTTCACAGTTGGCTCTTCCTAAGTCCTTGAGTTCTCCTTGACATCTTTCTTTGTGCTCATCGAGTTTTCCATCGAGGTCAAGGAAAGGGATCAGGAGAGGACATCTATTGGTCTCCCTGTCTGTCTTTGTTCCTGTCTGTCTGTATGACTGTCTGTCTGTCTGTGTCCCTGTCCGCCTGCCTGTCCTCTTGCATGTGCCAGGGGTCAAGGCCGAGGTCACCGTCCATCGGGGTCAGTGTTTTCCAACAGGTCAAAGGTCGCAGAGTTCCGTGACTAATTCGTCACCGACTATTCCGGTGTGAACGAAGCACGGCCTCCGTCCGGCCGGCAGCAGGGATGAGAGAGATGGACGAGTCCTGGGGGAGAGGGGCTCGTAGCTGGGGGGGGACAGCCGGCCTTGGGGGGGGGGTTTTAGCACCAATCACAACAGTGCTGAGCGGTTGACTCCGCCCCTCTGTGAACCGTGCGTCACATCCCGACCTTTGACCTCGCACATCATGGGAAGTTAGTGTCGGGGCGCCTGAGACCTTTACGTTGTTTCAACTCCACTATTAGACACACACACAGCTGTGTGTGTGTGTGTTTGTGTGTGTGTGTGTGTGTGTGTGTGTGTGTGTGTGTGTGTGTGTGTGTGTGTGTGTGTGTGTGTGTGTGTGTGAGGTCGCGAGGGAGCACTCTTCATAAATGTTTTGTTAACTAAGAGCTGGCAGCGGAAGCAGAGGGCAGACGCTGAATGTCACATCTGTTGTCACACAAACAAACAGACACACACACACACACACACACACACACACACACACACACACACACACACACACACACACACACACACACATACACACACACATGCTCAAACAGAAACACATGAATACACATGGTTGTGGGATTGTTTACTTTGCTTTGACCGTCCAGATGTTTCTTTGATCATCAATCTCAGCCACGCTGGAAATGTTCAAAAAGTACAAAAAATAACAAAGCGTATGTAATGAGACGATGACATCCACGTTAAAGCGATGGAACACGGCAGTGGTGTTAAATAATGACAGCGTTGTAACCCCCCATTTAAAGCCCCCCCCCCAGGATGGCCAAGGAGGGGGTGCTGCAGAACAGGAAGGGAACAGAAACCTAACTCCGCCTGGTTCTCCTTCCATCCTTTCATCCTCGTTCATCCCCCCCCAGAGGCCCGAGGGCTCCGTCCCCCTGGGGCCCAAGCAGATCTGGAGGGCCCTGCGGAAGGCCTTCGGGCGGCCCCTGATCCTCAGCATCACCTTCCGCTTCCTGGCCGACCTGCTGGGCTTCGCCGGGCCGCTCTGTATCTCGGGCATCGTGCACCACGTCAGCAAGGACAACCGCTCCATCCAGCCCACGGTGAGAGCGCCGCCCTGCTGGCCAAACCACCAACCATACTATGGCCACGCCCAGAACCCCAAAAGGCACGCCCCTCTCTATTTCTGATTGGTCCGTCCACACGTCACCCCTGTCTTTGATTCTACTGTCTATGGATTTGACTACTAGATATTAGCTGCTAGGGTTAGAGTTAGGGTTAGGGGTTAGGGGTTATTTTGTGATGCACTCGAATGCTCACAGCGAGGGTACGGAAGAGTTCTAAAGCGTCCGGTTGAGTTGCATGCAACCCGGGCCATCACAGACAGAGTAGGGCGGGTCTTGGCGTGGCCAGAGTAGGATTCGTAAATTCGCGTCCCCCTGTGCCTCAGTCACATAGCGGCCATCTTGGTTTTTAACGCTAGCTCGGTGGATCCAAGATGGATCTTAAATCGTTCTGGACATATCGGTAGTCGATGTTGATCGATTTTTTTTAAATAATGGGGGGTTTAAATAATGCATTCAACAAAATCACAGCCTAGCACAGATATATTCTACAAAAGAACAATGCCGGCCTTCCCGTACCTAATCTCTTTGTTGACAAGAACGTCCTGCAGGGGGCGTGTCTCTGTTGCTATGGACACTCCCAAGCCCCTCCCACCCACTGCAGGTGGCGTGTCTCTGTTGCTATGGACACTCCCAAGCCCCTCCCACCCAGTGAGCCAGTCAGTTGGCATCCGACAGTTGTTCAGTTGGACAGAACACTGACGTCGAGTTCGCGGTATTCTGATTGCCTGAAGTGTTAAGGCAGACTTCAAATGAAACGGATGCCTATTCTTAGTCCCTTTGTCTAAAGGTATCATCCCTCATCATGTGATGAACTAAAAACAGCGCCAGTGTCAGCAGTTATACCGACCGCTGGCTGACAGACAGACAGACAGACAGACAGACAGCCAGACAGACAGACTGACAAACAGAATGAGCAGGCTGAGGTAACTAGGTACCTATCGCAGAACTGCACAACTCTTTAAATATGTATGATGACTATATGCTCTGTAAGGTGACCTTGGGTGTTTTGAAAGGCGCCTCTAAATTAAATGTATTATTATTATTATTATTTAACTCACGACAGGACGTGTCAGGTGCAAGGCTTCCCCCACGACCTCTGGGAGGTCAAGGCCCTGCTTCTGGGGACATTTGACACGGCCTGGGTCCTGTTGCCAGGGTGCTAACTGAAGCATGCAGGGTGAATATTCAGGAGCGTTTTGATCTGCGCTGTCGTCTCCGTGCCCAGGGTGTCTGGGTTCGGGCCGGACCAGGGCCAGCCTACTGAGTGAGCATTGGAATGCCTCCTGCGTTATTTGTTGCTGTGCGATGGAGCGGATTATCAAAAGTTGAAGTTGGAACGGTACAGCGCTCTTTCCTCCTCTGAAGAGAAGGTCGGGGCCCATTTAATTATAGCAGAGTGCCGTCCTTTGAAGGGTTTACAAAAACCAAATGGATCAAAAGGATGAAACAGATCTGTTTCAGGGAACTGGCGGTTGATCGAGTTATAGATAGACAGAAAGAAAGATAAATGAATCATTAGATAGACTGACTGACTGTCTGACTGACTGACTGACTGACTGACTGACTGACTCAGAGGCAGATGAATAATTGCATGGATAAAGCTACGATTGATTTAATATCAATAATTCATCACACCATCTCTATTCTTACAGTGGCGATGATGAATAATGTATCACCTGGTGTGAAATTAATCGTCCCTTCCCCAGGGGGTCATTTGGCCTCCCTCACTCCTCACCCTGCTCCTCTTTCAGACACACCCTCAGCTTCACTGCCCTAACTGCTTCTTAACACATCACTTAGTAATGACTTCCAACTTGAAGAAAATGTGATATTTCTCTCATTCTTCTTCCTCTGGCCAATATAGTGCACGCTGTGTTCTCTTATCCAAAACCCCTGACTGTACTGTAAGAGGGAATATATTCTGAGCTTGGCTAGCCACAGTGGGACTCCAACCACAAACCATGACGGTGTTAATACCATGCTCTACCAGTTGAGCTAGTCTCTCTCCCTCTCTCCCTCTCTCTTCTATAGATAATTGTAAGCATTTTTTGTGTATTATCCTACCACTTAACAACAAATGCCTCTCTCTACGTGTCCCTCTCTCTCTCTCTCTCTCTCTCTCTCTCGCTCTCGCTCTCTCTCTCTCTTTCTCTCTCTCTCTCTCTCTCTCGCTCTCGCTCTCTCGCTCTCTCGCTCTCTCTCTTTCTCTCTCTCTCTCTCTCTCTCTCTCTCTCTCTCTCTCTCTCTCTCTCTCTCTCTCTCTCTCTCTCTCTCTCTCTCTCTCTCTCTCCCTCTCTCTCTCTCTCCCCCTCTCTCTCTCTCTCTCCCCCTCTCTCCCTCTCTCTCCCCCTCTCTCCCTCTCTCTCCCCCCTCTCTCTCTGTCTCTCTACCATTAGATGAGCCACATGGGGATCCACTTCATCTCGTCCCAGGAGTTCCTGGAGAACGCCTATGTTCTGGCCGTGCTGCTGTTCTCTGCCCTGCTCCTCCAGAGGACCTTCCTCCAGGCCTCCTACTACGTGGCCATCGAGACCGGCATCAACCTGCGAGGGGCCATACAGGTGCTGTGAGGCTGCGGGAAGGCGCGGAAGTATTGCCCTTATATGGCACTGCCCAAATATGGCATTGCCCCTATTTGGGTAGTGCATTTGATTTGGGTATTGGTTTGCTTTTTGCTTTCAAAGCGCGTAAGTTTACTCATATAACATAGACTCATTGTATGGCATTTCCCTTATAAGTGCATACTTTTTTCTTTTCTTTTTTTTTTTGCTTACAAAGTTCTCAAGACTCATTAAATCGATGTGTTCAGGACTGGATTAAACTACAAAGCAAGCTTTTTTCTGGTAGCCACATTAAATAAGCGTTCCTGTTTCCATGTACTCAGCAAATATTGAGACCTACTTCCACCCCCTGGAGTACGGCCCATGGGGCAGGGGAAGAAAACGAGTTTAACAATATCACAGATGAAACCTTGTACGGGATCCTGCCAAAACAGACAAGCTTACTCAATGATCCACCCCTAAATAGGGTTGTCTGGGCACATCTCGGCCATCCCTGACTTAATAAGGCCAATAACTACAATGCGTGTAAATGTGAGTTATGATTCTCCGCACCGCTCTGCGAAGGCTGAGCTTCGTGGTCTGCTGCCGCTCCAGTGCTGTTCTGTAACACTGGACTGGACGCGCTACTGTCTATGCATCTCAAGCTGAACGCTAACGCGTCCCTCTCTCTCTCTCTCTCCCCCCCCCTCAGACCAAGATCTACAACAAGATCTTGCGCCTGTGCACCTCCAACATGTCCATGGGGGAGCTCACCGTGGCCCAGATCTGCAGCCTGGTGGCCATCGACACCAACCAGCTCATGTGGTTCTTCTTCCTCTGCCCCAACCTGTGGGCCATGCCCTTCCAGGTGAGCCCAACACCCGGGCCAAAGGTGGACTCTGAAGGTCCGCCAAGACGTTCTCCAGCGATCCACTCGCAAAGTCAGCTCTCCTGGGAGAAACCGTCCACCATTGAGCGTCACGCTGGGGTCTGTTGGTGTGATGTGTTAAGATGTGCTTCTGCAGTTGCTCAGGAGGTAGAGCCGGTTGTAACCGGTAGGTTGTTAGTTCGATCCCCGGCTGAGGTGTTGAGTTGTTCCTGAGAGAGACACCTTTCTCCTAACTGCTTCCGACTGAGCTGTCACCTTGCATGGTTGAATCTGTCGTCGGTGTGTGAATGTGTATTAATGGTTGTCACTTTGGAGAATAAAATGGGTGAGAAATTCACTCATCCAATAACTGCTGGTCGCTTGTCTTGTTGCCGTACACCAACAGTGGTTCAGGAAGCAAGCACACCACCGATGCGATTGGATTCAGCATGTACGCTCCTCTATACTGTTTTGTGTGGACATGCGTCACGTTTGTTTTCTCACGGAGTCAGAATGCATTATATGCTTCACACGTATTTTCTTCCTTTCACACCGCAAACCTATTCCCCTTGGGCGGTCCTGGGAAGAGAGGAGAATGCAATCCTCATTCATAAATCATGTCCGGTGTGGCAGACTTTCATCTCACTCCGGGAAACACATGATAAGCTCAATAAGTCACACACATAAGATGGATGGGGTTGTATAATTGTGTGTGCGTCTGTGTGTGTGTCTTTATCTTTTGATCTTTTCTCTGTTGGGGTTTGTATTTCGGACCAGCATAGTAATAATAATAATAATAAATGAAATTTATATAGCGCTTAATATGGTACCCTAAGACGCTTGAGTATAGAATAAGAATAGTGTCCTCATCCTCATCTCCTTAAACCATTATCATCATTATTGTGTTCTTCGTCATCGTCAGTGTTAGACCGATGCACACTTAACAAGGTAGCTTTGTTTTCTTTACACCGGTGTGATGCATCTCCTGAATGGAACTTAACGACCTCTGACTCCCTCTTGCCTCTTGAAGCTCGGAGATATAATATGGTTTATTGCATTTCATCAACTGCCTGCATGTTTTGTCGGGAGTCTTCACAAAGCAGCACAACGTATTTAAGGTTCACTCAGGAATAAACCTATCTGGCCTTGCAGAGCCTTTTATACATATCAAAATCACAAGTCCTTGAAACAGATTGTCATCCACATAGAGAAGCCCATCAGCCCTTCACTAAGCAGCTGTTTGCTGCCTGTTTGCTAAGACATGGTGACATTCAATCTCGGTCAGCGAGCTCTAGTATTTCAACACGTCAGCGATCAGAGTCACTCCATCCCATGAAACAAGGAGTACAGAACGGGAGACGGAGAGTCATTCTGTCAGTATCACCGTGTCTGCCTTGGGCCCCGTCTCAGTGTGTTCTCCCCGAGGATCTCACCTTCAGGAAGCCTGTCACTTCCTGCTATGTGGAGTGTGTCTCAGGGCTGTTGGCGTGCGTCAGAATGGGGTGGCATTAGTATGCTCTCTGTGTACAGCCCTGTTGTCCCCTTCACTGTTTGTGGCCGTGTCTCCCCAGGGGCCTTTGGGGGCTGCAGCTCTGATGGAAGGTGTTGTATGAGGGCTTGATAGGGCAATATACTGAGGTATTGGACCTGGAATGTTCAGTTCTGTTTGGTCTTAAAGAGCATATCATAACCGTAAAGCACTTTATTTTCCACACATACACGCACACAGGCACAAACACACACACACACACACACACACACACACACACACACACACACACACACACACACACACACACTGACACACACACACACACACACACACTGACACCTTAGTATCTATGTTCCCTCAAAACAATCTGCCTCTATTTTTTGTGAAAAGTCCCACCGGTGTGGTGTGTGTGTGTGTGTGTGTGTACGTGTGTTCATGAGCGTGCATCCGTGTGTGTGTGGACATGCATCCGTGTGCATGTTTATCTGTGTGTGCGAATGCTTGTGTGTGTGTGTGTGTGTGTGTGTGTGTGTGTGTGTGTGTGTGTGTGTGTGTGTGTGTGTGTGTGTGTGTGTGTGTGTGTGTGTGAGTGTGTGTCAGTATGCACTCCAACGCTGTCACTACACCATATTCATGCGTCTTCTGGACAGCCGACAAGATGTCAAAACCACTTTGAGATACTGAAAGGACCACTTCTGTGTCTGGGTTACTGAACTCATGCCAAAAGATTATAATAATAATCCCCTATATACTGCACAGAGAAACTTCTATCAGCTGTCCTTTATTTCCTATTCATTTTGTAACCCCTCTCTCTCTCTCTCTCTCTCTCTCTCTCTCTCTCTCTCTCTCTCTCTCTCTCTCTCTCTCTCTCTCTCTCTCTCTCTCTCTCTCTCTCTCTCTCTCTCTGTCTCTCTCTGTCTGTCTGTCTGTCTGTCTGTCTGTCTCCCTCTGTCTCCCTCTGTCTCCCTCTGTCTCCCTCTGTCTCCCTCTGTCTCCCTCTGTCTCGATGTCTCTCTCCCTCAGATCATCGTGGGCGTGATCCTGCTCTACTACCTCTTGGGGATCAGTGCGTTGATCGGTGCCACGGTCATCGCCGTGTTGGCTCCCGTCCAGTACTTTGTGGCCACCAAACTTTCCCAAGCCCAGAAGAGCACTCTGGTCAGCGATACTCCTCCATTCATTGTGCATCGTAAACGTCCTGTCTGGGATTAGTACCTCTTACTTCGGCACAAGGGGGGGCTATCCACAGCAACTTCTCTCTACCTACTTAGTTTGACTTATTTGACTAAATACTAATTTCACTCACTACTCATCTAACTCAGTTGTCTATTTTTTAACCAACTCCTATGATTTAAATCCAATGCAGTTCACTGCAATATATGTCTTACATTACAACAATAATATGTTGCATGCTCATTTTATCCTCCAGTGACAGAAAGCTTAGGCTTTCTTTTATCGCTTGTTGTGACAGTGTTGCATGATTAGTTATGCAACCGAAACCTTTGATGGTGGTTTGAGGCGGTGTTAGATAAAAATAGGTGTGATTTAGCGTCCTAGGATCCTGAATCACATGACCACATTATCAAAGGTCACAATTTAAGGAAGCTCTGCTCGCTTCACTGGGCCAACGCTAGACGACTTGGCAAACAGTGTCAGTCAATATTAAGTCATCTGTATCACATCCACGACTCGGTAATAAAGTTGGTTCTGGGTAATGTTTGTGCTGCTACCCACACACGCATTGTATGCTAATCAGACAGTCGCCAGAGGGCCCTGGCGTCCCCTCCTGTGAATAATAGCTTTGATTAGTCCAGCTGCAGCAACCACAACAGCACAGGTGTCTGTGTTCCCTCCGAGTGAACTGCCCTGTAGCGGTGGGTGTTCAACACACCGCGTGTGAGGCAGTCACACCGTCTTTATGTGTACTTGTCATAGAGGTGTCCACAGTGAATTATATATTTATTATAATGTCAAAACAGTCAAGGTACTGCTCGCGGTTTTGTCAAGGAAGTACCCCAGGCGATCTAAGCTATGTTGACGAAAGATATGTTGAAACGGAGTGAACAATGTTTGAGATGTCAGATTCCTCACAGGCCTTCACTCTGAGTTTGTTTGTCTGTGACTCTGAAAGAGAGCACTATGTTTCATTGATATTGGTCCATTCTCAGACAGACGGTTTTATCCGATGCAATCTACAAGGAAGGCTGTAAACCAGTCAAAGCAGGCAATTCAAATTGGAGTAGCTAAAAAAAAATGTTGCACAGCCTTGTTTAAGGTGACAAGAGGATCTACAACCGTTAAAAAAAATACATTATGGCACAGTGGCCATGATGTGAGAGGCCTGGCCCGCCACAGAAGTGTCCAACCACTTGGATACATAGCCAGGAGGTCAAATAGCTCCATCCATTAAATGAGTGTAAAGGAATAGAAATCAATAGACTTGCTTAGTATGCTTAGTAAACACTTTGATTACCCTTAATAACGTAGTTCAAAGTTAATTATGACATTTATTTTTCATAATATACCTACTCTGTTCTGCTGAGTAGCTAAAGGAGTCAGCTAAAGGAAATATGAGATATCTCCATATTATGGATTTTGCAAGCTCCTGTTTGCCAGCTTCATTTCATGAAAAAGTTATTAAGGATACACCATTAATGTCCGTAGAGCAGCGCAGAGCTGCCTTTTAATTCCCACCCTCAAAATATTAAATACAGAGGGCTTCAACCGCTGGTTTCATCCAATGGGTTCACTCCGTAGTAGTCACATCTTCACCCTCGAAACGGTCATGTGTAAACCAACGGACACGTCAAGGATCCTGCTACGCCCGAATGAGTCTAACAGTCAGTTGTTCCCTCTCTCCCTCCCTCGGGGACCACCTTTAACCGGCTCCTATGACTTAAATCCATCGCAGTACACTTCAATATATGTCTTACATTACAACAATAATATGTTGCATGCTCCATATTATCATCTAGTGACAGCAAGCTCAGGCTTTTACTTGTTATTGCTCGTTGTCAGCGTGGCGCCTGACCTTCAGTTCTACTCCGTCCCCCCAGGACTACTCCAGCGAGCGTCTAAAGAAGACCAACGAGCTGCTGCGCGGCATCAAGCTGCTGAAGCTCTACGCCTGGGAGAACATCTTCTGTGACAGCGTGGAGGAGACCCGCGGCAAGGAGCTGAGCAGCCTGAAGGCCTTCGCCCTGTACACCTCCGTCTCCAGTAAGGCCGGGGGCGGCTCCGTCATGGAAACAATCTGAATCACCGTTATTTTGGTCAATGTTGAAATTCGCGATTATTCAAGCGATTATTTTTGAGTTTGAAAACATGATGCATTTATTCAGCGTTTCTCTCCCAGAAAACATTTTGTAGCTGAGAACTTTAAAAATTCGCCTTAAATAAATACGCAAAAAGGTCAAAAAGAAAATTTTCAAATCTAAAATAATGTACAGATGTGTATCCAGCTGTTCTGCACTTTCTATAAAACATAAAATGAAAAAAAAAAAAAATATAG
>NC_079420.1:1998703-2001203 GCF_026213295.1 Gadus chalcogrammus
AAACCTAAAAGACAAACTGATGTGCTGGGAAGTATTTGTTTAGATTAGTGCCGGATTAGACCTGACATATACTTCATTACATTTAACTCAATAGAATCAGCCTAAACTCATGCCTTGACCTTCACGAAGCAGGGTCAGTACTGAACAGCTTTCTGCTCATCCACAACCTTATTCAACAGCTCTGGCCAATACACCAGAAACGATTAAAGAATGGATCCGGTTTACTAATACAACAGGCTCATCGTTTACCGTGTCTATGTCGAGTTATAGAGCACTCTGGTTTTTGTTTTACCCAGCCTGTCTCCAGGTGTACTCCTGTTCCCGGATCGGGCAGAGGGAGAGCTGTTGTCATCCATTATTTTCCATACGAGGGTTACCGAGTGGGCTTTACAATACTCGTTTAGAATAGGATGGATGTCGATGGCTTGTCGAACTGCTCAACTGAGACAGGCTCAGTTGAACAATGCTCATGGCCGATCTACATCTCGACACTACTTACATCCAGGCAATGTCATCAAATAACCTTGGTTCTTAGCATCTTAGCACACCGGCCATGTCCCTTGATTCCCTATGAGGACTAATTTATTTTACAATTGAGTCCGGTGGGTCGATACTCTGGGAGAGAAGGATTAGGCCGGGGGATACCTTCAACCTCCAAAGCCAAACCTCCAAGATCCAGATCATTTCAGTAATGTGCTGTCTGGTTGAATAACTGGGCTGCCGGAGAGATCGACTTTCTGTGTTCAGCAAACATCAGGCAATACCCATCGAGCCCTGAGGGGGGCGACGCGAACGGGACATTTTAATTACAAAGGCCTAATAATTCACTTTAGAGAAATGCACCGGCACTTATAGCCTCTCAAGCAGTCGTTCAAAAAGCCATTAGACACTGAGTTCACAACGATAAATAACGACAACAACCTCGCCTTGAATTGTCCCCGTGGATCATCACTGATCCCCGTCCCGAGCGCCACTCCTCGACGACCACGGCAGCGCCTTGTTAAACCACGACATGCTGTCCCCCCGCCTCTCTCCTGCTGGCCTTCCCGTCTTGTTTCCTGGCGCGGGATATCATCCAAGCCTTCCAATTAGGAAGGCATTTGAGCGGAGCGCTCATCGTCTGGTGCGACGCCAGGTCCCATCTGTCTCAATACGTCCGCCAGCCTCTTTGCATTCCCACACTATATTGTTACTTTGTCATTAGTCACACACACGCACACACACGCACACTCACACACACACACACACACACACACACACACACACACACACACATGCACACACCCTCACGCAGACACACATGTCATCAACTACCACCACTGTGCCCCTCCCAGATTCATGTTGCACACACACATAGAGAAACACACAAATACACATACACACCCTCGCACACACACACACACACACACTTGCCATCCACTCCCCCCCCCCCCCCCCCCTGGTGGTATAATTGGGTCGTGGCAACGTATCAAAACAGGTTTCTCCCCCTCCTACCCGGACCTCCACTCAAGTATCGCAGAGCAAGCCTAAAGAGCTGCCACCCGACCCCGGTCTGGGCTAATGAAGTAGTGAAAAGAACGTTTGGAGATGTTGTCTGGAACACGATAGGGCCGAGGCCAGGTCCTGTTCGCTATCCAGACCCTGAAACGTTTTGATGAGTACCCATGGACCAAACCAAACAAGAATACGTTTCTGTTTCTTTACCATTTGTTCCAATAGGATATTTGGACTTTTCCAGAATGTTTTTGTTCCCTCTTCTTAAAGGTGACATATTATACCACCTGGTGGTATAATATGTCACCTTTAAGAGTTTATGGTTGAAATGTTTTAGCCAGAGTCTTTGTTTGCTTCCCCTAAGAGTAAATGAGTCGTGGTTATCAGGTAAGTAGGTTGATAAATGACATTAGATAGTTAACAGGCATCACCTTGGCGTCTGCGGTCTGAGTACCCTGTTGCTATGGCGACGTGCTCCATAATGTGACAGCCAATCAGCCGGTAATGGGTACCTCTCAGCTGATGACATGGTCTCAATGGGTTGGTCTCAGGGTTTGTTCGTGATACTTGCTTAATTGTTTTCACGCACGTCGTTAAAAATGCTTCACGGCTGCTTACGACTCATTAACGCTGAGGTAATTCTCGTGTAAACCATTGGTTAAGTTTGAACTCATTAATTTAAAGTTAATTATTTATGAGCCAGGGCAACCCATTCGTATATGGCGGTATGACGAGCAGCAAATAAACCTCCCAAGGGAGATCAGAACAGGCAGCGACATGATATTCACATCTAATCAATTCTGTCGTAAAGTCTTTAAATCACAGTTCTAAAGGGCTTCAGAGACACATTATGTGACACTCCCTAAAACCTAAAAACCTAAAAACTATCAGGGAAGGAGATGCTTTTGAGCAGCTGTGTTATGCCATGACGGCTGTCATCATGCAGAGTCACCTGCCAAATCCCACCCTTCCCTTCAAAGCCCCACTCCCCCAAAGGGCTAACTTT
>NC_079420.1:2006203-2011203 GCF_026213295.1 Gadus chalcogrammus
TTAACTAACCGTCCTCTTCCTCTTCACTACCCTAACTCTCACCAAACCTTCCTCTTCCTCTTCACTAACCTAACTCTCACAAACCTTCCTCTTCCTCTTCACTAACCTAACTCTCACCAAACCTTCCTCTTCCTCATAACTAACCTAACTCTCACAAACCGTCCTCTTCCTCTTCACTAACCTAACTCTCACAAACCTTCCTCTTCCTCATAACTAACCTAACTCTCACAAACCTTCCTCTTCCTCATAACTAACCTAACTCTCACAAACCTTCCTCTTCCTCATAACTAACCTAACTCTCACAAACCTTCCTCTTCCTCATAACTACCCTAACTCTCACAAACCTTCCTCTTCCTCTTCACTAACCTAACTCCTCCCCCACTGCAGGGTATCATCCTATCAGGAGGCCAGAAGCAGCGGATCAGCGTGGCCCGGGCTCTGTACCAGCAGACTAACGTCGTCTTTCTGGTGAGTACCATCTCAACGCCCCCCCCCCCCCCCCCCCCCCCCCCCCAGGAGAGACACGCGAGGAGGTTCCCCCAGAGCCCGGTGCTGTCCCCCCGCTCAACACCACCAGCTGTGAGTGGGATGAGCCCTTACAAGCAGGTTGGAAAATCTGCCTCTTCTGACATCACAAGTGGGCGTGTCCACCTAGATCTGTGCTGGGTAGATCAGTCTACCAGCCAACCCAGTGGACCGTAGCAAACGTTGCTCATCTGTCCGTCACACATCTAGATGGACACGCCCACCTGTGATGTCATAAGGGGCAGACTTTCCAAACGGCTTGTGAAGGCTGATCCCACTCTCAGCTGGTGGTACGATGTGCCAGCTGATGTGGGCCTTCCCTCTCCCCCTCTCCCCCTCTCCCCCTCCCCCCCCCCCCCCCCCCCCCCCCCCCCCCCCCCCCCCCCCCCAGGACGACCCCTTCTCGGCCCTGGACATCCACCTCAGCGACCACATGATGCAGGAGGGCCTGCTGAAGATCCTGAGAGAGGAGAAGAGGACCGTGGTTCTGGTCACACACAAGCTCCAGTACCTCCCCCACGCAGACTGGGTAACACGGGGGGGGGGGGGGGGGTGTGTGTCTGTGGATGCTGCAGTGTGAGTGTGTGTGTGTGAACCTCAGTATAGTTAGATCTCTGCCCTTTAAGCAACCATTAAACCCTTGGAAGTAGCCACAGCAGTGACAGAGAAGACCATGTGTTTATGGGGCTGCTTTATCACCGCGATTAATTACAGGAACGCCAACTGTTCCTTTGCAGAGGGCGTACTTCACATACGATCACCTGGAGGGATTGTCTCCCTAACCTTCTTCCTTCCTTATGCTACGGTCAAATCCTTGTCTTTGTTTACGTGAGCGCGTGTGTGTGTGTGTGTGTGTGTGTGTGTGTGTGTGTGTGTGTGTGTGTGTGTGTGTGTGTGTGTGTGTGTGTGTGTGTGTGTGTGTGTGTGTGTGTGTGTGTGTGTGTGGGGGTTAGAGAGTGAGTGAGTATTTGCTGTGTATTTGCCTGCCTATCTTTCTAACTGCCTGTCTGTCTGCTGTGGGCAGATCATTGCCATGAAAGACGGCAGCATCCAGACGGAAGGATCCCTAAAGGACATCCAGAACTCTGAGCCAGAACTCTTTGAGCAATGGAAGACTCTGATGCACCGCGAGGACCAGGACTTTGAGAAGGTGACCCAGGAGACGGAACCTGATAAATAGCAGTACAGTGCTTGTGAGGCGGTGTGTGTGTGTGTGTGTGTGTGTGTGTGTGTGTGTGTGTGTGTGTGTGTGTGTGTGTGTGTGTGTGTGTGTGTGTGTGTGTGTGTGTGTGTGTGTGTGTGTGTGTGTGTGTGTGTGTGTGTGTGTGTGTGTGTGTGTGTGAGTGCCTGTTGGTGTATGTATGAGTGTGTGTATGTGGAAGTGTGTGTGTGTGTGTGTGTGTGTGTGTGTGTCTGTGTGTGTGTGTGTGTATGTATATGGAAGTGTGTGTGTGTGTGTACGTGTTTGTGTGTTGATGCGTGTGTTTGACGCTAACATAGCCTAATGCAGCTGGATTGCTATAGTGTCTGGAGACTGGAGACTAAATTTCATCCGGGCAGCGATCCAAAGCATTAACCTCGGTATCAGAACACCGGCCTGAGCTCCCTGCTGGAGACCGAGGTGACCGCGCGCCAGATGGAGAACACCTAGAGCTATAGATAGACGTCCATAGAGACAGAGACGGACACACAGACAGACAGAGCTTAGGGGTCGATACAGTACAGTATAACTAGAGCTTTAAGCCTTCGATGTATTGACTGGCACCGTGTGGTTACCTGCAGGTCAAGTAATGAGTTTAGCTAGAAAGCTCTCCACTTCTGAAACCCCTCATCGGAGCCCACCTCATGTGAAGCACCTTGTGCCTTTAAAGTTGAAACATTTGAAGCGTGTTTCGCTGCATAGTTCTCACCTGTTTATTTGAACCTATCCTGGTTCATTGTAAAAGGGAAATATAAAAATTGTCTGTTGTTTTGTGTTGTATGTGTGATGCTGCGACTCAGGTGTGAAAAAGAGGAGCCTTACTGACGCTCACCTGGATGAATAAAGGTCACTCAAAAGGCTGACGTGGGTACCAGAGACATGAACTTTGAAGGGTTTGAGACCCGACTTCTGTCTGGGTTAGAGCCCTAGAATTCGGGTTGGAGTCCCAGACAAAGGACCAAGTTCCTCTAGGTTGGGTTGGAGTCCCGACCAGAGAGACTGTTTATCTGATCTTGAACACATTGCATTTTTAACTTTGCCTTTATTTTCTATACTAATTCTTTGCATATATTTTCTTTTACTCATCTATTATATAATTTTATTGTATGACAATGTTTATGTGTGAAGCACTTTGAGTCTGCCTTGTGTATGCAAAGTGCCGTATAAAGACACTCAGACTCACCCTGTGTCCTCCGGCAGGAGACGGTGGCCGAGAGCATGACGGACCTGGAGAGAAAGAACCTGCGCCGGGCCATGTACTCCCGGGAGCGGGGGCGGACGGAGGAGGACGAGGAAGGTGAGGGGTCAAAGGTCACCGTCTCCATGGAGACGAGGAGACACAAGGCCGCCGGTCGCCCTTTAGCAAATGGATCGAGGAAGACGCAGTCGTTTGTTTGGACTGTGGGCGTGCGTGTGCGTGTGTGTGTGCGTGTGCGTGTGTGTGTGTGTGTGTGCGTGGGTGTGTGCGTGTGCGTGTGTGTGACTGTTACTGGCAGGCGATGTTGCCTTTCATGGCAGATGACTTCCCCTGGCACAGTTTGAAGAGCGTTACTGTCCTAACAGCGACGTGCTCACCCAGTGACTGGTGTCTCTGACGTTTGAGGGCTTGTTCGCGGTTCATAATCCAATATTAGCTCGGTCAATATTTCTCTGCACTACACTGTTTGCAGTGAGTGGTGTGCGATAGAAAACACAATCTTTTCCTGTGTGTGGATGAGGCTGAACTATGAATCCTTCAGAAAAGCTCCTTTTAAAGTTTGTGTGTTCATTTATGTGAATGTGCTTTTCACACATATGAACCAAATGTCTTTTTGGTTTTTGGTGCAGAGCCGTACACTGACTTATGGTGTGATGTCTCCTTCTCCTTGCTCGTCCGTCTGTCCTCCTGATTTATTGTGATCTTCATGTTTCTTTATAATCTAGTCTAGTCGTTCATAAATGTCAAATGTAATGCCGTTAAACCATCGTACCCTGCCCTAGGAGAGAGACGGTTCCAAATCCAAATGTTAGCATTTCTGAAACTTTAAGCAGAAAATAATTTGTCAATGTTTACGTGAGTCCACCAATGACCCTCAATGACCCCCTCCTGTTTCAGCGCCATGAGGCCCCAGGGTGGCCCCAGGGTGCCCCCAGGGTGACCCCAGGGTGCCCCCAGGGTGCTATAGGGGTGCAGGGGTTGTGCTCTTCATGTGTGTCCTATGTTGTCCCCCCCCCGTGTGCATCCGGCCCCCCCAGGCGGGCTATGGGACCCAGGGGCCTACCGAAGGGGGGCCTCTCTCTGCTCGTCACTAGCAGGTGCGCCCCCCCCCCCCCGTGACTGCATGGCCCTCCGGCCCGCGCCCCCCCGCCGCTGTGGAGGACGGGGGCATCGTGTTACCGTGGTTACCGCGCGCCAGCCCCCCCCACCCCTGTCCATCAGGCCGTCGTGTACTCGTGTACGACACCATGTCCTGTCCCTCCCCCTCCACGCTGGGAAGACATGACCCTCTGCTCATGTTTCCCCTGCTCTCCCTCCCCCCAACTCCTCCCCTCACCTCCCCCCTGCCCCCCCCCCCCCCCCCCAACCTCCTCCCCTCCCCTCCCCTCCCCCCTGCTCCCCCCCCCACCTCCTCCTCCCCTCCCCTCCCCTCCTCCCTGCTCTCCTCTGAGCTCCCGTCGTCTAGCGTTGCGTAGGACCCCCCCCCCCCCCACACGCTGTCCCGTCTGCTGCATGTTGGCTATGACCTAGCACGGAGGCGCTGCGACTCCGCCCGCCCGGGCCGACCCTGGGGGGGAGTTTGAGTAGTTTATGTTCGCTCCGCCGACGTCGACGCTCGTCCTTCCGTCGCTCTGAGAAGTGCATCGTTGGTTCACTATCATGCTCCGTCCTTCTGTGGATCCGCTGCGATCCGCAGATCCACAAAGTGACGGGGAAGGTGGGTGGTTGAGCTCTGTCTGGAGGGGGGGGATAGGGGGGGGGCTACCGGGAACCCTGATTGGTTAGGGGACAGGTGGGTCTGCAGCAGGGGTTGTCGATGTACCAATCAGGATCCCCAGAACCAGTACCCTCACACAGGAAAGAGCTCAAGCACAAACAGATTCACAGCGACAATACGATCCTTCAGAAAAAAAATGGCTATAGTTGCAGTGTGTGATATAAAGCCCCAAAGGGCACGACAGCAACGAGGAAAGGCCTCAGTTAAGCATGCATAATGAGTGCCTCCCAAATACTCTTTTAAACAAAGACGAAACAGACTCCCACACACAGTGACATGGGTCTTGGCAGCGTGTCACG
>NC_079420.1:2016203-2028703 GCF_026213295.1 Gadus chalcogrammus
ATGTATTTATGACAGGATGATGGATGGATGGAGGGGTGAATTCATGTATTTATGACCGGATGATGGATGGATGGAGGGGTGAATTCATGTATTTATGACAGGATGATGGATGGATGGAGGGGTGAATTCATGTATTTATGACCGGATGATGGATGGATGGAGGGGTGAATTCATGTATTTATGACAGGATGATGGATGGATGGAGGGGTGAATTCATGTATTTATGACCGGATGATGGATGGATGGAGGGGTGAATTCATGTATTTATGACAGGATGATGGATGGATGGAGGGGTGAATTCATGTATTTATGACAGGATGATGGATGGATGGAGGGGTGAATTCATGTATTTATGACCGGATGATGGATGGATGGAGGGGTGAATTCATGTATTTATGACAGGATGATGGATGGATGGAGGGGTGAATTCATGTATTTATGACAGGATGATGGATGGGGAAATAATGTCGTCCAAGGATCGATGACGGACAAACTGAGCTGAAAGACGCCTTGGTGTCTGATCTCTGAGGCTCTCCTCTTTGCTGTGGCTCATCGGACAACACCTTATCTATCTGTCCTCTGTCCTCTGTCCCTCTGTCCCTCTGTCCTCTGTCCTCTGTCCTCTGTCCTCTGTCCTCTGTCCTCTTTCCCCTGTCCTCTGCCCTCTGCCCTCTGTCCTCTGTCCTCTTTCCCCTGTCCTCTGTCCTCTGTCCTCTGTCCTCTGTTCCTCTGTCCTCTGTCCTCTGTCCTCTGTCCTCTGTCCCTCTCTCCTCTCCTCTGTCCTCTGTCCTCTGTCTGTCCCCTCTCCTCTGTCCTCTGTCCTCTGTCCTCTGTCCTCTGTCCTCTATCCTCTGTCCTCTCCTCTGTCCTCTGTCCTCCCAGGGACCTGCAGCAGCTGGAGGACAGCACGCAGCTCCCTCTGCTGTCCCACTTCTCTGAGACCGTGGAGGGTCTCACCACCATCCGCGCCTTCAGGTACCAGACGTTGGACAGACGCCGTGTCCTGCTTCATTCAGCTGTTAGACAGACGCATGTCCTGCTTCATTCAGCTGTTAGACAGACGCATGTCCTGCTTCATTCAGCTGTTAGGACAGACAGCGTCCTGCTTCATTCAGCAGCACACTTCTGCTCATGTCTAGTTTCCTCTGGCTATGTTACTACTGCTGTGTGTGGAGTGTGTGCGGAGGAGGGCTGGTTGAAGCAGCTTCACCTGGCTCGAGTCACACTGACTGGACTCTGGGCCGGGTGAAGCTTCACACCTGTTGGACAGAGAGTAATCAATCAGGTTAAACCACACACTCTTGAAGATCTCCTGCATGGAAGCATTTTACACCCTCTCTATGCATCATTATACTCCACCTCTCCGTTACACTTAGGGGTAGACTGTAATGAGAGATGCTGGCTGGTTTAACCCGTGGGCACTGATTACTCGCTGCACAACAGGTGCTCAGCCTCTCCCACTCCCAGAGTCCAATCTGGCTGTTTGCTCGAACCAAACAAACCCCACAGCCTGTTTACTTCTATCTTGTTGTTCTCGGTTTACGTTTGTTTCAACGCATGCTCTACTGTATCCTGCTGCACTCGGTTGCCAATCTTTTTCCATCCTGTTGTTTTCTCAAATACCCTTCAAGGGACGGGGGTTGTAAACCAGCATCTGAAATGAGAACAGTCCCTGTGATGCATGCATCAGATCGCGGCGCTACGATGTGCCGTGTACACTACATCTGCCCCTATCAAATAAATCGGTGCTCAACAGGATCACCTATCAGCGGTCAGAAGCCTAGGGATGCAATCATGGTTTATCTACAATGTGTTTGTTCACATTATGCACCCCCCCTCCCCCCCCAAACCCCATCGCCGCCCCCAGACACAGACCGTTAGCCAGGACTAGTCTTAAATCAGAGGCAAGCGCAGTCAACCAGAAACAGATATTCTCACGGAGCATTTTACTCGAAATGCTCCGTCGGATGGCTATCCGATTTCTTTCTTTGGGTCCAATAATAGCTCTTGAATCGTACCCACAGCCGCGTTAATCAATCCACCCCCGTTATGATTGACACTGAGCGTTGATAGAGTGCACAGAGTGAACGCAGAAGGGTCTCAACGGTCGTGTGCTGTGTGCCCTGGCGGGGTCAGGTACGAGCCCCGCTTCAGACAGCGGCTTCTGGAGTTCACCGACGCCAACAACATCGCATCGCTCTTCCTCACCGCCGCCAACCGCTGGCTGGAGGTCCGCATGGTAACGACCCGCTGCTCACCTGTACCCCCACTAGACTAGTTAACCTGTGGTGATCTCACCTGTACCCCCATTAGACTAGTTAACCTGTGGTGATCTCACCTGTACCCCCATTAGACTAGTTAACCTGTGGTGACTCACCTTTACCCCCACTAGACTAGTTAACCTGTGGTGATCCCACCTGTACCCCCACTAGACCAGTTAACCTGTGGTGATCTCACCTGTACCCCCACTAGACCAGTTAACCTGTGGTGATCTCACCTGTACCCCCACTAGACTAGTTAACCTGTGGTGATCTCACCTGTACCCCCACTAGACTAGTTAACCTGTGGTGATCTCACCTGTACCCCCACTAGACTAGTTAACCTGTGGTGACTCACCTTTACCCCCACTAGACTAGTTAACCTGTGGTGATCCCACCTGTACCCCCACTAGACCAGTTAACCTGTGGTGATCCCACCTGTACCCCCACTAGACCAGTTAACCTGTGGTGATCTCACCTGTACCCCCACTAGACTAGTTAACCTGTGGTGATCTCACCTGTACCCCCACTAGACTAGTTAACCTGTGGTGATCTCACCTGTACCCCCACTAGACTAGTTAACCTGTGGTGACTCACCTTTACCCCCACTAGACTAGTTAACCTGTGGTGATCCCACCTGTACCCCCACTAGACCAGTTAACCTGTGGTGATCCCACCTGTACCCCCATTAGACCAGTTAACCTGTGGTGATCTCACCTTTACCCCCATTAGACTAGTTAACCTGTGGTGATCTCACCTGTACCCCCATTAGACTAGTTAACCTGTGGTGATCTCACCTGTACCCCCATTAGACCAGTTAACCTGTGGTGATCTCACCTGTACCCCCACTAGACTAGTTAACCTGTGGTGATCCCACCTTTACCCCCATTAGACTAGTTAACCTGTGGTGGTCTCACCTGTACCCCCATTAGACTAGTTAACCTGTGGTGATCCCACCTTTACCCCCATTAGACTAGTTAACCTGAGGTGATCTCACCTGTACCCCCACTAGACTAGTTAACCTGTGGTGATCTCACCTTTACCCCCATCAGACTAGTTAACCTGTGGTGATCTCACCTTTACCCCATCAGACCAGAGTTAACCTGTGGTGATCCCACCTTTACCCCCACTAGACCAGAGTTAACCTGTGGTGATCCCACCTTTACCCCCATTAGACTAGTTAACCTGAGGTGTTTCTCAGCTTTACCCCCATTAGACTAGTTAACCTGTGGTGATCTCACCTTTACCCCCATTAGACTAGTTAACCTGTGGTGATCTCACCTTTACCCCCATTAGACTAGTTAACCTGAGGGGTTTCTCAGCTTTACCCCCATTAGACTAGTTAACCTGAGGTGTTTCTCAGCTTTACCCCCATTAGACTAGTTAACCTGTGGTGATCTCACCTTTACCCCCATTAGACTAGTTAACCTGAGGTGTTTCTCAGCTTTACCCCCATTAGACTAGTTAACCTGAGGTGTTTCTCAGCTTTACCCCCACTAGACCAGAGTTAACCTGTGGAGTCTGGTATAGTATTCTACATTTAGGATTATTGATTGATAGGTTTTTAAAAGCACAGATAGTAAGAAGAACAAAATCGTGTTGTTTTTTGCAACTCTGCGATTTCTGTGCTCTCTGGTTCTTTGTGTAAAACTAAGCTATTATAATCCTTTTTTGTATAATAATAGTCTGCTGTGTGTGTGTGTGTGTGCGTGTGCGTGTGTGTGTGTGTGTAGGAGTACATCGGCGCCGGTGTGGTGCTGGTTGCAGCAGTCACCTCCATCAGCAACGCTCTGTACAGCAATCTGTCTGCAGGCCTGGTGGGCCTGGGACTGACCTACGCCCTCATGGTGGGTGGGGGGGGGGGGGGACTGACCTACGCCCTCATAGTGGGTGGGGGGGGACGGACTGACCTACGCCCTCATGGTGGGTGGGGGGGGGGGGGGGGGGGGGGACTGACCTACACCCTCATGGTGGGAGGGGGGGGGGGGGTCTCCTCTGTGTGGTTCTCTCTTCCCTTGTTGGTGTTTGTGCTTTCGTGCATCTGTATATATCTTTGTTTGTAGTGTATAGTTCTGTCTGTGTGTGTGTTTGTGTGTGTATCTATGTTTGTTGTTGTTATTGCTCTGATCTATGTGTGTGTCTCCACCTCTGTGTGTGTGTCTGTGTGTGTTTGTGTGCTTGTGCATCTGTATATATCTTTGTAGTGTATAGTTCTGCTTCTGTGTGTGTGTGTTTGTGTGTATCTAGGTTTGTTGTTGTTATTGCTCTGATCTTTGTGTGTGTCTCCTCTGTTTGTGTGTGTGTTTGTGTATCTGTATATGTGTGCGTGTGGTGTTTGTGGGTGTTTGTTTGGTGCGTCTGTTTGTGTGAGTGTGTGTCTGACTTTGTGGGTAGATATGTGCATGTGTGTATCTATGTTTGTATCCATGTCTGAGTTGTCTGTATCTATAAGCGTGCATACTTTACCCCCCCCCCCCCCCCCCCCCCCCGGTGTGGTTCAGGTGTCCAACTACATGAACTGGATGGTGCGGAACTTGGCGGACATGGAGGTGCAGCTTGGCTCGGTCAACAGGATCAACGGGCTGCTGCAGACGGAACCCGAGAACTACGAGGGGCTGCTGAGTGAGTCCCCCTCTTTATATATAACCTCCTCTCATTGGGCTGAGGGAGTCCCGCCCCCTCTTTATATATAACCTCCTCTCATTGGGCTGAGTGAGTCCCCCTCTTTATATATACCCTCCTCTCATTGGGCTGAGGGAGTCCCCCTCTTTACATATAACCTCCTCTCATTGGGCTGAGGGAGTCCCCCTCTTTACATATAACCTCCTCTCATTGGGCTGAGGGAGTCCCCCTCTTTACATATAACCTCCTCTCATTGGGCTGAGTGAGTCCCCCTCTTTATATATGCCCTCCTCTCATTGGGCTGAGGGAGTCCCCCTCTTTATATATAACCTCCTCTCATTGGGCTGAGTGAGTCCCGCCCCCTCTTTACATATAACCTCCTCTCATTGGGCTGAGTGAGTCCCGCCCCCTCTTCATATTGAACCTCCTCTCATTGGGCAGGTCGTGTCTGACACCAGTTCCATCAGTTTGCCTTGTCCTCCTACGTTCGCGCCTACTTTTCCTACTACATGAGAGTAAAATTAAGTCCCCAAAACCGTCTTACCTGGGGTAATCGTGGGCTTGCCCAAAGTCACATGACCAGGCTTAAGTCACATGACCAGAACAGAAACGGCCTCAAAGAAAGGATGGAAACACTTTCTAAAGATTGTGGATTGGAACCTGTATTCTGCAGGGGTATGAACCAGGGCATGAACCATAGCTCCTGAAGTCTAATCCATCGGCCGCGATGTTCTTATACTCTCAGTCAGCGCCCCGCATAATGTTTACAGCCTCGGAGTATGACTGTGTAAAAGATGACACACACACACACACACACACACACACACACACACACACACACACACACACACACACACACACACACACACACACACACACACACACACACACACACACACACACACACACACACACACACACACACACACTCACACTGTTCCTATTGGTCTTCCTGTGTTGCTTGGCCCCGCCCAGCAGGAGACACGACTAGCATGTCAGTTATTATAATCCATGTCTTAACGGTACCAATGCCAGACTATTCAGTGATAATCTTTGTAAAGGTTGGATTTGATGATGATCTAACCTTTTGCTCACTAAGTCCACCATTGCAAGAGTGAACTTCCATTTGTGCTTCAATGGAAGTTCACTCTTCTCTCTAGGTCGTCCTCAGACGAGCCCTCCATCGTTGCTTCCAGTCATCCCGATTCTCCATACATCTGGCCAGTTCATTGGTACTTTGTACTCCTGCATCCTTCTTCAGTACATCCACGTATTTGAGTCTAGGACGTCTTCTAGACCGATGCCCATGGCTTTTCGCATTCGGTCATTTCGTTGATGACCCTCCAGGCTTCCCCATACTGTTTTTCGCCTTGCGCAGCCTGCACCCTTCGCACCTTCTCCATCAGTTCCTCCCCCTTGATGTTGTCAAGGGTTCCCCACGTCTCTGCTGGGTTGGTTCACGCTCAAAGTTGAGGCGTGCTTCCTCCACACTTCCTCGTGCCGCTACGACCTCCGGATGTTTGGACCTCAGGGAGGTTCTGGCTCTGTCCAACACGGGCACACACATCCTGGTTGCCTCCTCGTTTGCAGCGACAAATCTCATATATTCGCTGCTGGGCTCCGCTCCCTTGTCCAGCTGATGGAAACGATTCCTGACTTCCTCAGTGTACCTGGTTTGAAGGCCAGGATCGTTTGCGAATGCCTTCCAATCGTGCCGGATCTTGGGACTAGGCTTGGGGACCCTGAGGCTCAGTCGCACCCTCATGGACACCACACGGTGGTCCGAACCCACCGAGCTGAACGAACTGTATGGTTCGGCATTAAGGATGGAGTTCCTCCACTTTCTCCTCACAAGTATTTAGTCCAGTTGGCGTACCATACGTGCGGCTCGATCCTGGAAGGTCCATCTCTTGCCTTGTCTTTTCTGGAACAAGGTGTTCGCCGCCAGTCGTTCGTGCTCCGTGAGAAGGGCGGTGAGGTTTGCACCATCGCGGTTGGTAGAGTCCTGGTTTGGGAAGGGTGTGTCCTCTGGTCCGAGCCTTGCGGTGAAGTCCCCCAGGATTGCCAGGAAGTTGTGTGCTGGAACACCTCGCACGGCTGTTGCCAGGTCCTCGAAGAACTTCTCGGGCCTCCTCAGTTGGGGCCACGTTGGTGGGTGAGTACACGACTATGACTGTTGTTACTGGGTTGGATGAGAACTCTGCGATAAGGATCCTTTCGGTGTGTTGGTAAACCCGACGGAGAGCCTTACGCACCTGAGAGCCCAGCACTAGCCCCACGCCGCCTGTTGCGGCCTGGGCCTCGTTTCGCCACGCAGGTGATGAACGTGCATCCCTCTACTTTGTGGTAAACGATCTGGTCATCAGTGTGCACTCTTCTGTGTTCCTGGACTCCCAGGATCTCCACTCCCCGCTCCTCAGCACAGTGTGCTAGCTCCACCAATCTAGCTTCTTCTCTCACTGTACATGCGTTGAAGGTTCCCATTACAAATGGTCTCCGACAGGGCATAAGTGCATTGGACGGGGTGCTGTGATCGGACAGGACCCTCCCTGGTTTCCCAGGGTTTGAGGTCCTGTCGTCATGGTGTCCTCCAGAGGGAGGACCAGCACCACTGTCCGCTGCGTTGCTCCTGCGGACTCCCGCAGCTGAAGTATAGGGTTTGGGATAACTTTGTTCTTCTTGCATTTATTTATTTGACAAAGACAGTGTTACCCCTTATGTTTTTTTTCATGACGACCAATAAAACACAAGTGTCCCCCTTTATGTTTTTTTTCATGACGACCAATAAAAAACTACAGTGTTACCCCTTATGTTTTTTTTCATGACGACCAAAGAAAAACGACAGTGTCACCCCTCATGTTTCATTTGATAAAAACAACAGTATTACCCCCTATGTTTTAATTGATAAAGACAACAGTGTTCCCTTTATGTTTTTTTCATGACGACCAATAATAACGACAGTGTTACCCCTTATGTTTTTTTTCATGACCACCAATAAAAAACAACAGTGTTACCCCTTATGTTTTTTTTCATGACGACCAATAAAAAACAACAGTGTTACCCCTTATGTTTTTTTTCATGACGACCAAATAAAAACGACAGTCTCACCCCTCATGTTTCATTTGATAAAAACGACAGTGTTACCCCCTATGTTTTAATTGATAAAGACAACAGTGTTCCCTTTATGTTTTTTTCATGACGACCAATAATAACGACAGTGTTACCCCTCATGTTTCATTTGATAAAAACGACAGTATTACCCCCTATGTTTTAATTGATAAAGACAACAGTGTTCCCTTTATGTTTTTTTCATAAAAAACAACAGTGTTACCCCTTATGTTTTTTTTCATGACGACCAATAAAAAACAACAGTGTTACCCCTTATGTTTTTTTTCATGACGACCAAAAAAAAACGACAGTGTTACCCCTTATGTTTTTTTTTCATGACGACCAATAAAAAACAACAGTGTTACCCCTTATGTTTTTTTTCATGATGACCAAATAAAAACGACAGTCTCACCCCTCATGTTTCATTTGATAAAAACGACAGTGTTACCCCCTATGTTTTAATTGACAAAAAAAAACATAAAAAAACAACAGTGTTACCCCTTATGTTTTTTTTCATGGCGACCAATAAAAAACAACAGTGTTACCCCTTATGGTTTTTTTCATGACGACCAATAAAAAACAACAGTGTTACCCCTTATGTTTTTTTTCATGACGACCAATAAAAAACAACAGTGTTACCCCTTATGTTTTTTTTCATGACGACCAAAAAAAAACAACAGTGTTACCCCTTATGTTTTTTTTCATGACGACCAATAAAAAACAACAGTGTTACCCCTTATGTTTTTTTTCATGACGACCAAATAAAAACGACAGTCTCACCCCTCATGTTTCATTTGATAAAAACGACAGTGTTACCCCCTATGTTTTAATTGACAAATATCGACAGTGTTACCCCTTATGTTTTTTTTCATGACGACCAATAAAAAATGACAGTATTACCCCCTATGTTTTAATTGATAAAGACAACAGTGTTCCCTTTATGTTTTTTTCATGACGACCAATAAAAACGACAGTGTTACCCCTTATGTTTTTTTTCATGACCACCAATAAAAAACAACAGTGTTACCCCTTATGTTTTTTTTTCATGGCGACCAATAAAAAACAACAGTGTTACCCCTTATGGTTTTTTTCATGACGACCAATAAAAAACAACAGTGTTACCCCTTATGTTTTTTTTCATGACGACCAATAAAAAACAACAGTGTTACCCCTTATGTTTTTTTTCATGATGACCAAAAAAAAACGACAGTGTTACCCCTTATGTTTTTTTTTCATGACGACCAATAAAAAACGACATTGTTACCCCTTATATTTTATTTGACAAAGACAACAGTGTTACCCTTCATGTTTTTTTTCATGACGACCGATAAAAAACAACAGTGTCCCCCTTTATGTTTTTTTTCATGACGACCAATAAAAAACAACAGTGTTACCCCTTATGTTTTTTTTCATGACGACCAATAAAAAACAACAGTGTTACCCCTTATGTTTTTTTTCAATGACGACCAAAGAAAAACGACAGTGTCACCCCTCATGTTTCATTTGATAAAAACGACAGTATTACCCCCTATGTTTTAATTGATAAAGACAACAGTGTTCCCTTTATGTTTTTTTCATGACGACCAATAAAAACGACAGTGTTACCCCATATGTTTTTTTTCAAGACCACCAATAAAAAACAACAGTGTTACCCCTTATGTTTTTTTTCATGGCGACCAATAAAAAACAACAGTGTTACCCCTTATGTTTTTTTTCATGACGACCAAAAAAAAACAACAGTGTTACCCCTTATGTTTTTTTTCATGACGACCAATAAAAAACAACAGTGTTACCCCTTATGTTTTTTTTCATGACGACCAAATAAAAACGACAGTCTCACCCCTCATGTTTCATTTGATAAAAACGACAGTGTTACCCCCTATGTTTTAATTGACAAATATCGACAGTGTTACCCCTTATGTTTTTTTTCATGACGACCAATAAAAAATGACAGTATTACCCCCTATGTTTTAATTGATAAAGACAACAGTGTTCCCTTTATGTTTTTTTCATGACGACCAATAAAAACGACAGTGTTACCCCTTATGTTTTTTTTCATGACCACCAATAAAAAACAACAGTGTTACCCCTTATGTTTTTTTTCATGGCGACCAATAAAAAACAACAGTGTTACCCCTTATGGTTTTTTTCATGACCACCAATAAAAAACAACAGTGTTACCCCTTATGTTTTTTTTCATGGCGACCAATAAAAACGACAGTGTTACCCCTTATGTTTTTTTTCATGACCACCAATAAAAAACAACAGTGTTACCCCTTATGTTTTTTTTCATGGCGACCAATAAAAAACAACAGTGTTACCCCTTATGGTTTTTTTCATGACGACCAATAAAAAACAACAGTGTTACCCCTTATGTTTTTTTTCATGACGACCAATAAAAAACAACAGTGTTACCCCTTATGTTTTTTTTCATGATGACCAAAAAAAAACGACAGTGTTACCCCTTATGTTTTTTTTCATGACGACCAATAAAAAACGACATTGTTACCCCTTATATTTTATTTGACAAAGACAACAGTGTTACCCTTCATGTTTTTTTTCATGACGACCGATAAAAAACAACAGTGTCCCCCTTTATGTTTTTTTTCATGACGACCAATAAAAAACAACAGTGTTACCCCTTATGTTTTTTTTCATGACGACCAATAAAAACAACAGTGTTACCCCTTATGTTTTTTTTCAATGACGACCAAAGAAAAACGACAGTGTCACCCCTCATGTTTCATTTGATAAAAACGACAGTATTACCCCCTATGTTTTAATTGATAAAGACAACAGTGTTCCCTTTATGTTTTTTTCATGACGACCAATAAAAACGACAGTGTTACCCCATATGTTTTTTTTCAAGACCACCAATAAAAAACAACAGTGTTACCCCTTATGTTTTTTTTCATGGCGACCAATAAAAACAACAGTGTTACCCCTTATGTTTTTTTTCATGACGACCAAAAAAAAACAACAGTGTTACCCCTTATGTTTTTTTTCATGACGACCAATAAAAAACAACAGTGTTACCCCTTATGTTTTTTTTCATGACGACCAAATAAAAACGACAGTCTCACCCCTCATGTTTCATTTGATAAAAACGACAGTGTTACCCCCTATGTTTTAATTGACAAATATCGACAGTGTTACCCCTTATGTTTTTTTTCATGACGACCAATAAAAAATGACAGTATTACCCCCTATGTTTTAATTGATAAAGACAACAGTGTTCCCTTTATGTTTTTTTCATGACGACCAATAAAAACGACAGTGTTACCCCTTATGTTTTTTTTCATGACCACCAATAAAAAACAACAGTGTTACCCCTTATGTTTTTTTTCATGGCGACCAATAAAAACAACAGTGTTACCCCTTATGGTTTTTTTCATGACGACCAATAAAAAACAACAGTGTTACCCCTTATGTTTTTTTTCATGACGACCAATAAAAAACAACAGTGTTACCCCTTATGTTTTTTTTCATGACGACCAAAAAAAAACGACAGTGTTA
Organism: Gadus chalcogrammus; assembly: GCF_026213295.1. Lineage (NCBI taxonomy): Eukaryota > Metazoa > Chordata > Actinopteri > Gadiformes > Gadidae > Gadus > Gadus chalcogrammus. The sequence goes on from NC_079420.1 coordinate 2,027,708, forward strand.
CCCCTTATGTTTTTTTTCATGACGACCAATAAAAAACGACAGTGTTACCCCTTATATTTTATTTGACAAAGACAACAGTGTTACCCTTCATGTTTTTTTTCATGACGACCGATAAAAAACAACAGTGTCCCCCTTTATGTTTTTTTTCATGACGACCAATAAAAAACAACAGTGTTACCCCTTATGTTTTTTTTCATGACGACCAATAAAAAACAACAGTGTTACCCCTTATGTTTTTTTTCATGACGACCAAAGAAAAACGACAGTGTCACCCCTCATGTTTCATTTGATAAAAACGACAGTATTACCCCCTATGTTTTAATTGATAAAGACAACAGTGTTCCCTTTATGTTTTTTTCATGACGACCAATAAAAACGACAGTGTTACCCCTTATGTTTTTTTTCATGACCACCAATAAAAAACAACAGTGTTACCCCTTATGTTTTTTTTCATGGCGACCAATAAAAAACAACAGTGTTACCCCTTATGTTTTTTTTCATGACGACCAATAAAAAACAACAGTGTTACCCCTTATGTTTTTTTTCATGACGACCAATAAAAAACAACAGTGTTACCCCTTATGTTTTTTTTCATGACGACCAATAAAAAACAACAGTGTTATCCCTTATGTTGTTTTTCATGACGACCAATAAAAAACAACAGTGTTACCCCTTATGTTTTTTTCATGACGACCAAAGAAAAACAACAGTGTCACCCCCTATGTTTTATTTGACATATATTGACAGTGTTACCCCTTATATTAATTTCATGAAGGCCGACAAAAAACGACAGTTACCCCTCATGTTTTTTCCATGTTGACCAATAAATAATAACAGTTGAACCCCTGCCGACGTTTTTGCGGGGATCCGAACATGAGCTCTTTAGAGTGTTAACCTCCGAACTTAACAATGCACCATCAAGACTCCGGATAAAGTCAACACAAAGGTTATACTTGACTTTATAATTCACATGAAATAGAGATAAGAGTCTTCCAA
>NC_079420.1:2033703-2092359 GCF_026213295.1 Gadus chalcogrammus
GAACTTCAGCCAGGGCCAGAGGCAGCTGTTCTGCCTGGCCAGGGCCTTCGTCAGGAAGAGCAGCATCCTCATCATGGACGAGGCCACCGCCTCCATCGACATGGCAACAGTGAGACAGAGGCCCTGTGGTTATACAACCGTTTATAACCTGTCACTATACTACCATATGACAGCAGAATATCTACTACTACTCTATGTTATACCATCTAAAACTATACTATCTACTGCTATACTATTTTATACGATCTACTATTATACTATGCTACAATATGCTATGTACTATTATACTATGTTATACTATCTACGACTACACTATACTATCTACTACTATACTATGTAATACTATCTTCTACTATACTATGCCGTTATACTACACAATAATAGAGCAGGCTCAGTTCATTATACAACCCGATAATATACTTTGATTATAGACGCCAAGTACATTTTATACATATGAAAGATATATATTTATGATTTCTAACTGTTGCTGTTATCAGTTGGAAGAATGTATAGGAAAAAAAAATAGGCTACTTAAAGGGGTCTGACAAAGTTGGAGAATAATTTACGTTAAAACAGAAAAATAAAAGAAAGTAATGTGGAAGTGGGGGATTTCCCCTCCAGTGTATAAGAAATGATATGGAGAACCCGAGCTACTTCTTATGGTAATCCTTGTACAGGCTGAATTGCTCATGCATGAATTTGTGTGTTCAAGTACACACACACACACACACACAGTCATTTTGCCTCTACTTCTCCCAATCTGTCACAGTTGAACACACACATGCATGCGTGGACTACTTAGGTGACATGCACGCTGTCTAAATGGCCTGTCACACAGCCCTGTGGCCGGGAGGGAGAGCCAGCGCTGCAGGCCTGTGGGCAGTAGAGCAGAGCCTTCCACGGGGAGGCTGTACTTTAAACCAAGGGCTTCACAATAAAAGCCTTCCTCAGCTTCTCAAGGCAGCGCCCTCTCCAACAATGTGATGCTATATCTTTGATGAACCTGCTATGACTATTTGGCGAGTTGCCAATTCCTTTTGTATTTCTGTACGAGGATTGCGTACAACTCTAGGATAACTAAAGCGTAAAACAGATGCAATAGGGGACGGTGTCTGGTGATAATGGAGAGCAAAGGGTGACAGTTTGACCGTGTCCCTGTGTCCTCCCTGCAGGAGAGCATCCTTCAGAAGGTGGTGATGACAGCCTTCGCCGACCGGACGGTGGTCACTATAGCCGTGAGTATACACGGCGGTCACCGCTTCACTGCTTCTGGCTACACCCCGCAGACGGTCCTCTGCTCTGTCCCTCAGCAGCTCTGGTCTTTCCTCTGCTCTGCAGGATCAGTTAGAGAATAAGCTGGTGCACGATTTCAAGATCATCTCAAATCAACTGAATCTCAGGCCGACCTGGTTTCTGCTTTGCTGCAGTCGGTGGATTGATGTCGATTGTTAGGTGTTCCCATCCAACATTCCCCTAGCATGAGATAGGCCTGCACTTCACATCATCTAAAGAAGCCATTTGTGCTGTTTTCTGTGCTATTTTGACTTTGATGTTAGAATACAGCATCGCAGAAAGCCCTTGAGGGGTTCTGTGCGTGCTGCAACCCTGAATCATGTGCATGTGTGTCGGTGCTTTCCATGGAACGACGTCTGACCCAGTTCTCTTTTGCAAAAGCGCTCTTGACGGCGGCTGAACAGCGACCGTTCTATTTATGTCCCTGAACCCCCTGAGCCCCTTCCCTCTCAAAGCGCTCCCTCTGGTGCGGTTGTGCGTTGCAGCATCGCGTGCACACCATCCTGAACGCCGACCTGGTGATTGTGATGAAGCGCGGGATCATCCTGGAGTACGACCGGCCCCACGCGCTGCTGGAGAAGGACGACAGCGTCTTCGCCTCCTTCGTACGGGCCGACAAGTAGCGGGCCGGCGGCGTTCGTACGGCGAGGACCGCCGGCGACACAGGAAGGACAACGTTCAAAGTGCAATTCTTACCATGGAATATATATTTCGTTTCCCCAATTTTTTTTTATCATGTATTATATTTGTACATAAAATATTAATTCTTTGTTAATAAAATAAGCTAAATTATCACTTTAACATGTGTTTGTCTTTGCTGTGGATGGTTTTGGTCTTTTTGTTTGAGTGTTGCTTTTTGAGCGGACTTCTGCCTTGCCTGTCACGAGGGGAAAATGAAAGGTGGCAGAACAATCGATGGAAAGAAATTAACTTCAGGCACTAAAATAATATCCAGTTATTCTGGATATGGAGGTGACTGGGCAGGGGGAAAGTTACTGAAGAGTTGGATTAGGATTTACAGCACACGTTGCCACACAATGCATTTTGTTGTACACATTGGAATTGCTCCCGCTGTGTTATTCTGAGCCACACCTGCCTGCTAAAATCGTCTAGAGACGACCCTGCATTCAATAACTGTTAGGGACTTTTTTATATATATATATATATCCTGACGATAGGATCTCCGCATTCTCCCCCTGGTAGATCTATAAAGAAATAGAAATTAAATCCAAACAAAATTATTGTTTTGTTTTAACACTCGATGCACTTCGAGATGCATCGTAGAGCCGCAGAAAGGGGGGGGGGCGCTCTCACTCCGACACCATACACCTCTTATGTCCCCCTCTCGGGTTTCTCTGGCTAATCGAAATGCCTGACTAAGCAGGGGGAGGGAGGGGGCGTAGTTTTTTTTAAAAGTACCCTATCAACTAAGGTACAACGCGGCCGCGCACTTTTACTTTAGCATCACATCCTTTACTGTGAATTCAGGTATGGATATATCTACGTTGGTTTTTATTCATATGTTTTAAATAATCTCTTTGGGAACGGCGCGACTTTCCGGTGATATACAAAGGACCCGCGCCGAGGTGTTGGGATGAGTGACAGGGACAACTGTCATGCCAAGTGAGGGGTCTTCTGGTGGGACCAGCCGACTAACGCCTGCCCTGGGGGGTTGAGGGTGAGGCGGTACAGTGAGGGGGGCGCGCATAGCTCCAAACATTGAGGGTGACCGACCGACTCCTCTCCCTGCCGTCGATCGACTGCGATTCGGTTTCTTCAAAGCTGAAAAGTGGGCATAGTATGGGAGCGCTATGTTGTCCAGGAAAGGACTCCTTCCAGAGGACTATTTACTGACGCGCCTGTCCGAAGAAGTCCAGCAGCCCAGCAGCAAGTTCAAGGCGAGCCAGAGGAAGGCTCGGTTCGTCGCCAAGAACGGAACTTGTAATGTGGCCCACACGAACATCCGCGAGCAGGGCCGCTTCCTTCAGGACGTTTTCACCACCCTCGTGGATTTAAAATGGGTCCACACACTGATCATCTTCACCATGTCGTACCTTTGCAGTTGGCTGCTTTTTGGGATGATCTGGTGGCTCATTGCCTTCGCGCACGGCGATTTGGATGACACAGGGGACGAGTTTATCCCGTGCGTAACGGGCATCCAGTCGTTCTCCTCGGCATTCCTCCTCTCCATAGAAATCCAAGTCACCATCGGTTTTGGTGGCCGGATGGTCACAGAAGAATGCGTGTCCGCTATAATTATTCTCATCGTCCAAAACATCGTCGGGCTGGTGATCAACGCCATCATGCTGGGTTGCATCTTCATGAAAACCGCGCAGGCCAATCGGCGCGCCGAAACCCTGATTTTCAGTAAACACGCGGTCATCTCCATCCGGAACAGCAAGCTGTGCTTCATGGTCCGCATCGGGGACCTGAGGAAAAGCATGATCATCAGCGCCACCGTGCGCATGCAGGTGGTCAAGAAGACGAGCACGAGTGAGGGCGAGGTGGTGCCTCTGGACCAGATCGACATCCACTTGGACAACCCAATCGGCACGAACGGCCTCTTTCTGGTGTCCCCACTCATCATATGCCACGTGATCGAGAAAGAGAGTCCTCTATACCAGGTGTCGGCGTCGGATCTGCAGCACGACGACATCGAGGTGATCGTGGTGCTCGAGGGAGTGGTGGAGACGACGGGCATCACCACGCAGGCGCGGACGTCGTACGTGTCGGAGGAGATCCTGTGGGGGCAGCGTTTCGTGCCCACAGTCTCCGAGGAAGAGGGCATGTACGCGGTGGACTACTCCAAATTCGGCCACACCGTGCGGGTGCCGACGCCGTGCTGCAGCGCAAAGACCTTCGACGAGACTGGAGGCATTGCGCATTTTAAGACGAAGGAGGGCACCACCTCGAGGGCGGCGGTGAGAAAGCGGAAGCTTCTTGGCGCAGTACACAAACAGCAGAGCTTCATCATCAGTTAGCAACAGCTACAATTAAAGGTGACATATTATGCCACCAGGTGTGAGTGTGATTTGCCGTTACACGCCGTTTTGAAAATCGGCCTCTGCTGACATGGCGTGTCCACCTAGATGTGTGCTGGATAGATCCATGGACCAATTAAAGAGGGATAGATCAGTCTACAAGCCTACCCAGTGGACTGAAGCCAACGTTTCTGATCTATCCACCATACACCTAGGTCGACCCGCCCACTTGTGTTGTCAGAAGAGGCAGATTTTCAAAACGGCTTGTAAGGGATAATCACACTCACACCTGTTGTATAATACCGGTGTACCCTTTAAAGTTGTTTGGTAAAAATTCTATGCATTGGAATTTTAATTTCAAGAAAGACTGAAATGTACCTGGTTCTTCTGTACTTGTTAAAGAATACACAAAGCATGCAAACGAATAGCACAAGATGATCCAAATACAACTACTACAAAGCCCATTGGCTTGATGCTGAATTAAAACATGACTTTCTCTTTCTGCATGGCATTATTAGCCTGCATAGAATGCTGTGGACTATGAGATGCGGCAGATTCCGATTGACAATTCTACAATGTGTATGTTGTAAGGAATGCGTATCAAAGTGTTAACATAACTGCCTCAAATAAAGTCTAATATATATAAAATGCCATCAACTTGGATCTTTGCTGCAGTTTGGATACACAACCAAAAATAACCGGACACACACACACACACACACACACACACACACACACACACACACACACACACACACACACACACACACACACACACACACACACACACACGAGAGAGAAACAACCACAGACCGACACACGTTTGGCATTTCTGTATTTTATTAGATTATAATCTGCAGAGTTTAAAATATTTAATTGCTTTTAACTTAGTTAATAATTAAAATACATAAAAATAAAAGCCAGAACTGAGGAACCCTGCAAACAAAAACAAAAAAATAAATAAACTAAAAAGGAGAATCATCCAATCAGAGGGGAGCTGCTGGCCATGCCGCACAGTGAAGTCCAAGCAGAATGTGCATTTTCTATACAAGTGTAACGACGGCGACGCGGCCACGACGGCCCACGCCGTCACCTCCTATGAAGTCGCCTCATTTCCTTTTGTTTTCTGAATGAAAAACGTAAAAAAAAATGAAGAAATATCCATCTTAAAAGAAAACCAAAACAAAAAAGGAGGTTAACGTTTTGCGTTGGCGCTAAGGAGGAACCGCGAGGACGATGTCATTTCCTGGGACTTCAGTGATACAGAAACAGCAGAGTAGACCGGAGGAGCAGCAGCACCCAGCACCCCCCCCCCTCCCCCCCTTGCCCACCCTCCGCCGGGGCCTGCGGACATTGCAGAATTTCCTTGTCCTTGAGCTAAAGGGACTGGGGGTTAGGGGACCCCCCCCCGCCCGCACCCCCGTGGAGCTCTGGCCCCCCAGGGTGGGCCGGCGACAGCCCCCCTGGGACAGGTTCAGAGCGGTGCAGTCTTCCTGGTAGCGAGCGGCTCTCTGGTGAGAGTACATCTTCTATCATACAATCTTTAGCTTCTCCTTTCTCTCTCCCTGCTCCGACGGCGCCGCCACTCTGTGGGTACGCTGCCCTACATGGGCGGGGTCACTAGGGCGGGGCAGCTCGTAGGGACGCACCCGCTAAATATGTGGCTGTAGTTATACATCATCGACGTCTGTAAATATGGAGGACGGGGAGCGGTTTGGTGTTACGTGAGACCGAGGGGACAACGTGAGGGCGAGAGAGCATCGTAATAAATGAAAGAAACACGGCAGAGAGAGAGAGAGGGAGAGGGAGAGGCCTCCCTCCGGCAGCAGTGACATAATCTCTCATATCCTGAGTAGGAAGCGCTTTCAACAACACAAACAGTGATTGGCTAGTATATCGCCCCCCAACCCCCGCATTAGGCAATAATGTGGCTCCCGACTGTTCAGCACGGTGGCCTTCTACGTCCATTCTGACTACCGCCACTAGAGGGCGGTGGCGCGCCACTAGAGGGCGGTGGCCCGCCACTAGAGGGCGGTGGCGCGTCACTAGAGGGCGGTGGCGATGGCCCGCCACTAGGGGGCGGTGGCCCGCCACTAGGGGGCGGTGGCGCGCCACTAGAGGGCGGTGGCGCGCCACTAGAGGGCGGTGGCGCGCCACTAGAGGGCGGTGGCGATGGCCCGCCACTAGGGGGCGGTGGCGCGCCACTAGGGGGCGGTGGCGTGCCCGCGGGTTAACAGAGATGGTTTTACCCACACATGACACATGAACACTGTACAAAGCAAAGCAGAGGGCCTTGTTGGGGGGGGCCTCACCGACCCACCGGCCCCGACACGGGTCAACGAACAAAAAGGAAAAAGGAGAAATAAAATAAAAACGAGAACTGAATAAAACTCCAACATAAACAAGAAAATAATAAAACGCACATAGTTTCTGTTCCTAGTTAAAGAGGGGAGGAGACGGGAGGGGGCTTTTCACCCCTGGGGGAGGAACACTCACGCCATTTCCTGCTGGCAAGACTAACCCTTCACCCCCCCCCCCCCCCAGGACAAGAAACCCCCTCCCCCTCTGCGGCCCGGCTGCTGGGTGGGTGTCAGAGCGAAACATAGGGGGGGGGGGGGGGGGGGGGAGGGCTCCAGGTCCTGCTGGCTCAGAGCCAGGCCTCTCCTCTCCTCTCTCTCTCTCTTCCTCTACCTCTCTTCCTCCCCCTCCCTCTTCCTCTCTCTCTCTCTGCTATCTGTTCTTCTCCCCACCCTGTGGAAGCGGGGGGGGGGGGGGGAGGGGGGGATGGTGAGTCCCACCTCCAGGCCTGCTCATCTCTCCGTCACGTGGTTTTGTGAGGAAGGGGAGGAGGAGGAGGTGGTGGCGGAGGGGGGGGCGGGCGGCGCGGGGGGCGCGGGGGTGCAGATGACCTCGGACAGGTCGTCCATGATGCAGGTCTCCTTGGGGTCCACCAGGTTGAATTCCCGGACGAAAACGATGAAATGTGCGTACAGAGTGTTCAGGTGTCCCTGCAGGTCCAGCGCCACCGTCTCCTTGAAGTGGGCCCAGTACAGGTGGGCCAGCACGTGGAACAGGTACCGGCAGATCTTCTTCACCAGCGACTCGAACGAGTTGGGGAAGTCCTTGCCTGCAGGGAAAGGGACAGAAGGACTCGTTAAGGTTCATGTACTGTCCTTCAAACAGGAATGAATGAATGAATGCCTTTTACTGTCACTATACGTAGTAAAATGAGATTGAAAGCCTTTCCTTCCCAGTGCATACACATGTAGAATATAAAAATACAAATCTAATAACGGGCAAAAAGTAATAAATGGGGGAGGGCTGGAGGGGGAAAGTTCATGAGGTCAGTGCATGTGTGAGTTCAGGGTGGTAATGGCTTTAGGGAAGAAAACTGTTCTTGAGTCTGTTAGTCCTTGTTCATAGCGTTATCGTAACTGACACGAGCCTAAAGGTCCACACTTCCAGGTGTAACTCTCCACCGGGCCAGCAGAGGGCAGTGGCATTGCTTTGAGTGTGAGAGGGTGAGTGGGGGAACATGCTGCAGAGGGGCCTACAGGCACTCACCGTATTTTGTGGGAAAGATCTCCTCATCTGTGACCAGTTTCTGACAAAGACTCATGACGAAGTCCACGTACTGCGGAGCGGTACACTTGGTCTTCTTCCCCCTCTCGTCATACCAGTAGTATATCCTGTGGACAGAGGAGTGGTTCGGTCACGGTTCAGCCCCAGAGAGTCAAGATGCAGGAGCTTATTGGTCATAGATAGACACAGGATGTAGAGTGAAACAAACGCGGCAGCCGCGACAGGATTTAGAAAAAAAACAAAAAACAAGAGCAGGGACAAAATTTTAAATAAAAAGGATCAAAGAAGAGTAATCACTATAAATACTATTGTGAATAAAAACTTAAAATTGTGTTTTGACACACACACACACACACACACACACACACACACACACACACACACACACACACACACACACCTCCCTGATAAGACGATCCAGTCATTTGTTGAAACCTGTCTCTCGTCATTATTGCCGTAATCGGAGTTTCCTCTCTTGCCTCATACTGGGAGAACCTGTCTGACGCACAAGCCTTCTGATTGGCGGACGTGGGCTCCCACTAGAGGTGGGCGGGACCATCCCTAGGAGGAAGTAGGCTCCCTCTAGAGGTGGGCGGGACCATCCCTAGGAGGAAGTAGGCTCCCTCTAGAGGTGGGCGGGACCATCCCTAGGAGGAAGTAGCCTCACTCTAGAGGTGGGCTTGACCTCTCGGAGCGAAAGGTCATAGGAGGGGAGCACGTCCACTCGTCCTTCCAGAAAAACCCTATTCCTCTTGGTTTGGTGTTGATAACCGTGACATCAAGACTAATAATGATCCGATTGCATCCCAACATATGATGAACCGCCAGGCCTCAGGTCACAGTCTGACCACTCCCCTCCAAGCAGCCAGCTCCTGTCAGAAGCAGTGGCCTGACACTATTGGTATTCCAGTGGACTTGGCGACCTCATAGCTCCGGGCTTTTCATTTCCACCGTAACGAGACACTCGCCCATGCGGGCTACTTGAGAGAGAGAGATTCTCCTCTTGGTCAAACGTTTCCGGACAGGGCGACCCGGTTATAAGAACCGTGTAACCGAGGAGAGAGCTAGGAGGTTGAATGTTAGACTAGCCACATGCTAATCTCACTAGCCACATGCTAATCTCACTAGCCACATGCTAATCTCACTAGCCACATGCTAATCTCACTAGCACATTGGGGAGGGGGAGGAAGACCGGCGGGGATTAGTAGACCAATGATACTCCACTTGGGCTTGGATTCCTCTGGGGAAAGAGCGGAAGAAAGAGGAGCAGAAACATCATAGCAGAGCCAGAGGAGACGACTCTCAAATAGGTCTGAAGGTGTTGGATCCTTCTCACAGCGAGCGCAATCAACTATTAAACGGTTTGGGATACACACAATGCAAAACACAGCCGGACTGCGGCTGACGATCAGAGATTGCGCCTGCAAACAGACCATGTAAATGAATCAGCCGATTATCTGTGGTGGAACAACATAGCGCGGCGAAATGAGAAGCCTATCCAGCCACGGTGTCCTGTCCCGGCTAACGGAGAACAGAGGTGTTGGCTGGGATGTCTCCGTCAGGGCTGAGGGTTTGCTCGCCATGTGGGCCATGGGAGGGGGGCGGGGGGGGGGGGGGGGGGCGGACAGACATGACAAATCCTGAGGAATGTCGAGCGTGGCCGGTTCTGACTCCGCGGAGCAGCTAGGGCTGACCACAGGCACAGCGTTGGGAACCTGGCAGGACAATGCTCTGACAGGATTAGAGCTCTGCTTTAACCAAGCTACCCTCCGCTCTTAAAACCACAACAAGGACCCACTAAACCGCTGCCGTGGACCTAAGGTCACACAGACAACGCTGCTATACAAGAGAGGGAAAGACACACAAATGAGTCTAAATAACTACCAAATGGTTCCGCTGCCTCAGAGCTCATGGAAACATTTTCTGCCTAAAATAGCGCAGGGCTTAGCCTGGGGCGGGGGCCAGCCACACTGTGTTCTCTGACACAGACAGGCAGACCCTGTATGGAAACTCAAGGCTGGGCTAGGGCCCGGGCACTTCATCCTCTGTGGCTAGAATACCGTTTACCTCTAATAGGAAAGGCCGTAAAAGTATGAATTAAAAAGTCGAGTCGCTAGATAGATAGCCAGGGCTGATGCATGCTCTGTTAAACGACTTTATATATTAAATATAAAGAGATGTTTATCTAACCGTCTAAAGTTAATACACTACATAAAACACAGAAATTTAACAGCAAACATATTGTTGCCATTACTTATCATATCCAGTATCATACAAGCCTATATGAAATATTCAACCCAAGTGTCATGGCTCGCTTCAACTAATGGTTAACATTATCGCTACAATAAACACTCTTTTAGTACCCAAATAAATCTTTAGTACCATGCATCTGTACAAGAGTTCAGGAACAAGACCCAGGCAGACAACCCCTAGAATAGCAGACCAGATATTAAAGTGGTTCGACATGCCAGAGGCAGGGTTTGTTCTCACGCTGTACGGGTTGTGGTCGCTGGAGGGGAGGCTGGTGAAACATGCTCGTCGTGTCTTATTTGTCTTTGTCAACGGAGCCATCAGTGACATTTTTTGAAAAACGTCTTGTTGTGAGTTCTCTGTCATTATGACGCACGTGTGGGGGTCGTGGGAACACCTTCCAACACGTGTCATTTTAAACCATGTGCCAAAAGTGTGAGAATGTAGGTGCTTAGAATGTAAATACATGCAGGTCTATGTGAATAGAATGTGTGCGTGTTGGGTGTGTGTTTGTGTATTGAATGAATGCATAAATTAATGTTGGTTATTTTGTTCATAACAATACATTACGGTTTCTCTTTCATTTGGTTTAAGGATGTTAAATGTGTGTTAATGCGTTATGCATTTATGTGTGCATGAAATGTGGCTATATGAATACATTTAGTATAAGTTTAGTGAGTTGTTACCACTTGCGGTGGCTGATCTGGCTTCTCCTGATGCTGTATGAAGGTTGGGGGGCTCTTATACACACAGAAGGAGCCACACCCGGACAGACTCAACTAGCTGTATAAATACGTCCATTCTGCCACCGCCCTCCTGTTAACATGCAGTGAATAGGGCCCGTGTTCCAAGTGTCTAGCGGCTCTTTACTACTGTAGCTCTACGCCCGAGGGTCCACCCTCAGGGGGGGGACGAGACCACCCTAAAGGTAAACAGTGCGGTGGCCCTCAGGCCATGGCATTTGACATCCAACCCCAGGCGGAGAGGGGTGCTTGACCACGTCTGGGGACACACTGTATGTAAATACATTTATGGCGGGCTGCGCTCAGATCCAGGGCTTTGCCTGTACAGCGCATCGTTTTATTCAGGGGGATCGGTTGGTGACATGAACGGGACCGACGACGAGTTAGGATTGAGAGGCCCATGAGCGCTGCCTCGTCCCGACTGGAGTTCAGCACACTCCTCTGAGACCCCATTAAAAGGGGCGCGGCTCCCATTAACACGGCTTCCCCAGGTGGGGCGGGGCACCGGACATGAAGAACATGGGAGGGGAGGACTCACGTGTTGCAGGCGGTCATGGCCTGACAGGTCTCCCCGGTGCAGAACTCTGAGATGGTGCTGTACTGCAGGTTGATAAGGTTGAAGAACGTCGTTGCTGGGGAAGGAAGCACAGCGCAGTGAGTCCACCTGGATGCACCTATCAGACAGCCTAATGACAGGAATGCAATATCACGCCAGCGTGGAGGCAGTGGGTGGCTGTCAGGTCCGCTCTGGGTGTGGGTGGGTTCCAGACGGGCTCCAGTGTGAGGACGGGCGTGCCCCAGACGGCCCGCAGGGCCCTGGCTAGGGCGGCAGCACGGAGCAGACAGGACCACATACTGGTCGTCCTTTGTTTGAATAACGGGTGGCAGGGGAGGATGGCACACGGCCAGGGTTCAGAGCGGTGCGGGGGGTCAAAGTGCGACCGTGTGGGGGTGCCGGTGTGAGCGCTCTCATTGGACGACCCACTTTCAAGTTCTAATTAAGAAACGCAGCTGTGGGGTTCTTGGGGAAAACAACACAACAAATGTGGTCGTTTGTGCAAAGATTCAGTGAAAGTTCACCCCTAGCACTAGCTCTCTTCAAAAGCATGCAAAGAGAAATAAACATTATATGAACAAGTTTAGCCTTCTGTTTGGCATCAAGGTTGCCATCTAGAATGTACAAATAATGTAAAAGGCTAAAAAAATAAATTCCATGGCAATAAAATAGGATGAGATGATACTACAAGTCAAAATCAAACCATAAAGAACATGAACCCACATCCCAACAAAAATACCAATATGAAATTATTATATCATAGTATAAATGATATGGTTAAACAAATGGCTAAGCTGCTCATCAAGGACTGACCTCAATTACCAAAGAGGAAATCGTTTATCACCAAATGCCAAATGTCCAACCCCAAGAGGGGGAGACAGTGTGTTAATGACATTAATGGACCATCTCTCAAAGCGTGTCTTATCAGATCCCATCATGTGACAAACACACGAGGCTTGCGTTAACCTCACACTAGGAAACATGAATAACAGGAAAAGGGCGGTAGCCACAATCTTAGCACGCATTCACCGGTAATTTAGTCAGCCTGTCTCTCAAACAGGTATTTCTGAAAGCACATGTGATCTACTTATGGAAAATGACTTTCCACCCACGCATACTTTTTCAGTTCGAGGGAAGTGTTAGTGTGAAGTGGCTTTGCCTGAATTAAAATAAATCAAATCAAGAAATCTTGTTAAGGGCCGCATTTTAAGTCAAAGTATTATTCAGACCTAAACAAGCTGGCTTATGTTCTGGGTTTAAGCCAGAGCTAAATTTGTCATGCAACGCTTTATAATCAAAATGAAAGAAGGAGATATGCTTCCGTACCATGCCCTGTACAACCTACAGAATCACAGCATGCTTAGACACAATACAGCTAAGGCCTAAAAAGGTTTGCAAAACAGAGAAAGACTCCAGAGCAGATGCTTGCCATCGATAACGAGGATTTAACACGGCGTTGGGTAAACATCATTATATAACCACGGATCGCTCGGAGGGATTCTTGAAGTATGCAGGATTTGTGGGAGCATGTCTAGGCCTGTGTGTATCTGGGGCGACCCTGGACCCTGTTAAACCCTTGGCTTCCCTCTAGACAGCTTTGATACCAGGATAACATCGTATACCGATGACGAGCCCATAGCAAAAGGGAGAGACCTTGAAGCAATACCCTGAGAACAAACCAGAGTCATAATAATGTGTGGATGACGCTGAAAACGCATCCACGTAAATGTGTAATCGACGCATGTTTCTTCAGTTCTAAAAAAAGTAATTTAATTGAGCTTCTCCAGTCAACGCCTGCAGATTCCCTAAGCTCGTTGAGTCTTCTACCGAAGGAGGTTATGTTGTTTTGTTTTGGGACTTTTTTGAAGCTTCCGTCTGGGGTTTCCCCAGACGGAAGCTTCAAAAAAGTACCAAAAACACTTAAAATTGGCAGACAACAAAACAGCCTTTTGTTTCACATAAAGTCTACAGCATGTCCCAGCAGCACCCCACCACGCGTGAACACCTGGGAGAAGACGTACAGGTTCTCCCCTCTGGAAGGCGGTCTGTCAGAGAAGGCCCCATCCCCACTGGGGGCCCGTCAGACCGCCCAGGGCCACTGCGTTCCTATGGCTCCTGTGCGGCACGGCTTTCCTTTGATACACCTTGCGTTGGTTTGCCGTGCATTAAAGTTTAAATATTTAAACAATGGGCGATTGATGCGGAGCCAAACCCCCCCCACCTCGTGACGACAGAAGAGAGGAAGTAGCTCGGTGATAAAACATGTGCGGTCTATTCTGGTTTATGAAACAAATGACCAACGTGTAATTATCAGAAGGGAGCCTTTGTGTCTTCCATTCCCTTGCCTCTGATTGTTCAATGAAGGAGTGTTGACGAGGTCCTGTCAAGAGTAGAATCAGGCCTTGCTCTACTCTGATTCACATTGCACGTTGTTTTGTATACTACGGCGTTATTTCATTTCTGCCATATTATGTCAAGCATATGTCCAGGTAGGGAATCTCATATATATAACGTTTGACCAAGTGCGATCAATATAACGAAAGGTTTTGTGTAAAGGAAAAAAAGTTAAATATTAAATATTTCGTTTCATCCTTCCTTTTTCTTTATGTATACAGAAAATATGTAATTTAGACTAATCAATACAATATTTTATATATTAATGAATACTATTGAAACAATGGTTAGTGGCAGCCCTAGTTGTAACACAACATTAATTATCTAATTACACTTTATCTTATAATAAAGTGTAAATGCTATGCTCTTATCTGCTATTTGTTTACAAAATGATATCGTAGACACACACACACACACACACACACACACACACACACACACACACACACACACACACACACACACACACACACACACACACACACACACACACACACACACACACACACACACACACACACTTACTGTTGCTCGCTAGCCATTCGTTGAGGTCTATCTCCCTGGGCAGCACCACCAGCTCCTTGACGTCGAAGTCCAGCACGCGGATCTTTGTGAACTCTGGCTCTAGGTACTGCTTCTTCTCTTCCGCCGGGGGCTTCTTCCCGTTGGGCTTCGTCTTGGACTTCCTGTAAGGAGAACGAAAAGGCGGGTTAAAAATGGTAGAACCCTTTTTGATTGGCTGTCAGGGCAATGAAAAGGAAGATCTCCTGTGTGATAACAACGGCAAGAGAAGAACCTCTGTTGGCATTAAACATAAATTCACGCTAGAAATCACGTCAAACAGCGAAACATACATTACAGACCTCTATATTCAAGTCCTGCCAGTGTGAGGTCAGAGCCATGGCAGGTGGCGAGTCAAGCAGTGTGCAGATCTATTCCTAATGTCGGACTGTGGTTAACAGACACATACCCTTACACTGCTATACATAGGCAGCTTGTGTGGGGTAAAGCTACAGCGTCGTGCCCTGGACGAGTGACAGGCCCAAGGGCTGTGTCTGAAGAACACAGCCCAGTGGTCACGCACTATGACCTCTGACCCGTAGTTAGGAAGCTCAACCACCAAACCCCCCCATCCCCCCAGCGTCTTGGACTTCCACTGCTACTTTCACCATGGGGATGTCATATCACACCCCACTTACACTTCCAGGGCCATAACCTCAGCAACCTTGCCTTCCCCCCTCACCACACACCCTGTCAGCCACTGACTCCATAGCGATACAGATTGCTGCAGACAAAACGGCTCTGGCGTTTCTGGCCCATGCGAGTTCTAGGGGGTCTTCGTCTCTCTCCCTTGGCTGTTACCAAGAGGACCCTCTTTCTCACACCCGGTGTCGCACAAGTGATGATGTCACTTCCAGGCAGCATCGATGTCCTGAGTCGGCTAGCTCGTTTCAGAAGTGTGGGTAGTTGTTGAAGACTCAATGAATTCATTGAGCTTTTAATCTCCCACAAATACATAGACATTCAGCAGCCAGAATCACAGACGGTGTAAGGTCTGCGAGGGAGATATATAGCGAGCACAAGAGAGAGTGGGAGGCAGAGAACGCATAAGCCAAGAAGATATCCATGGGAACTCATAAACAAGCAGCAAACATGACGGGGTGCCGTCACGGCCTTACGAGCCAGACTACCGTCTGTTTTACTAGCAGTATATGAAGCTTGCGCCGCCCTCCCCAGTAGAAACAGATGGAGAAAGCCCCCCATATGTGCTGCAGAGCCTTCGACGCAGACCTCGGTGTTCATCATCGCACGATCACCCGGTGACTCATCAAACTATCGAGAGTGAACTGCCAGCGCTACATAAAAATAAAGGGCCCTTTGGCGGCATTTCGGCCGTTTACGGCTCATGGCACACACACTGGTTCTCCGTCCCTGGGTAATGATTCACCCTGGCAGAGTCCTCCCTCCGTACCCATCCTCCGTCGGCTGGGCTTGGCTTCAGCCTCGTTGAAAACCAAGGAAGACGCTGCAGGTTACACTCAGTGGTGGCTAATTATTAATGAGCGAACACCACCTGGTTCTCCTTTCCCTTTCCTCCTGTCCCCGAGTCGACGTGTACGTCTCGGAGAAGGCCCCGTCTGTTGGAGTGCGTTGGAGACGGTACAAGGTGTGTTTGGACCGCAGATGACTGTGGTTTGGTACGAAGCATGTTCGGTCTCGCCAGTCAGATGGAGCTCCACGAGGAACATGATCGGAAAAACAACGTCGTAAAGGTTTTCAGTCAGGTCGACTGACTGACTGACCCCCCCCCCCCCCAAACCCACCCACACCTCATTCCTTTTAATCTCATTCCGTTTCCCGCGAGTCATTTCCTGTCTATATCCATGGAAACGCCTCTCACATCTGTGTGGCGAGGCGAGGTAAAAAAAATCCAAACCGTTGGTTTTTAGAATTATTAAAAGAGGAAAAAAAAAACGGTGTTCCAGCGGACGCACAGTATGTCACACAGCTCCCGCACATGCTCAGTGGCGTCTCCCAGGTCCAAGTCTCTCGCCATAAAAGGCAACAGTCCAGGGCCTCCATTCCTCACCGGAGGGGCCGGTCGCAGCAGGCCAAGAGGCGGGAGGGGAGGCGAGGCCAGGGGCAGAGCCGTGGCCCTGGCCAGGGGAGCCACCAGTCTCCCTGGCACCGGCAGGAAGCCATCCGTGACCCGCGAGCCTGATCCACCGCAGACCCCGAAGAATGGCCGACGTATCCCGAAACCGTGAACCGCTTTGCAGATTAAAATCTCGCCCGAATCTGGTATAGTGATTTAGGACGTGCTCGAGACGAGACTTGCGTCTGCGACCTTACAGTTCAAAGTCCACATGTTCCGTTATTAATGCGCTATGTATGCAGGAAGGACGGAATGAAGGGTTAATAGGGACAGAGGACTAGACTGTGTTTAGCGAGATTAAAGACAATGGGGAAGTGGGCCAATGTATCTGGGTGACATCGAGGTCACAGGCGGAGCCGGACTGGGACATGACAGCTGCTGAACCACGTCTGCTAGCCATGCACGCTATCTAGCTAACTTTCACTGATTGACACACACACACACACACACACACACACACACACCTTGCTGACCATGTGCCTTGTTCCAGTGGACGGAGTAGCCAGCTGGTAGAACAGCTGCCTACAGGGTCGTGGAGGGAACCAGCAGAAACAGGCCCAGTCCAGTCTGTGTGCGTGCGTTAGTGTCCATGCGTATGGCCTCCAGTTGTCCCCTCGGCACACGTGCACCACGTGCACACACTTCCCAATCTGGGCCGTGCAGGGGATTGAAGATATCTAACTTGCAATGGTAGTCCACAAAATCTACATTGTGGATGTTTTTGTCATTTTATGTCTTCATATTCAGATTCAATTATCACCACAAATATTTATCTTGAATACACAGAGCCCCAAACAAGTCTCAAGACATTAACACAATTGTACTTCATCCCCATCAGGCTTTTATACTAAATCTGGTGAGGTTTGCACCGATAACAGTCAATGTAACATAAAGTGTTAATGCATGCTAAATAATGTCTGTAAGCAGTTCCGTTCTGGCTAACACCAACAGAATGCTAAATACAACGATTAAAAAATAAACCTTTGTGAGGAGAACCAGGGTGTCTCTGGTAGGTGAAGTCTAGGTTCCACCAACATAGTAACATAATAATTATTACGGGAAAGACCTCTATTACTTAGACAAACACACAAGTTTGGTACCAAGAAGTAGGGCTGAACGATTTTAAGAAAAAATTGAAATTGCGATTTTTCTGGTAGAGATTGCGGTTTCGATTTCAACTACGATTTATTTTCTTTAAATCAAGTTTCAGTATAAATTAATATAACCAATGAATTCCATTAAGGTAATGCAATAATGAAAACTGCTGGCAACAGATTTCAAATGCAAGATTATTCAAGTACCTAAGAAACAACAACCAAAAAAGTCAAATAAAAAGGGAGCCCTCTTTCTTAAGTAAACTTGCTTCAATGGCTCATCAGCATCAAAATAATTGCACTTTTGTAAAATATATTTAAAAAAATAAAAAACGCAGCTTTGACGATCCCAAAATCGTAATGCTTGAGATCGCGATTTTCGGTCGAAAACGATAGATCGTTCAGCCCTACCAAGAAGAGCCTCAATTGTCTCATATGGAAGTGCAGAGCGCTCTTGGAAGATGCAGGCTGCATATTTAACACCTCAGTACTAAAACATGAACTGAATTAGTTTACAGTGACGCACAAGCCAGGTCTTAATTAGTTGCTGCAGAATCAGATGTCGAGCTCCTGTGTTTTAATGCCTGTGTGATATTACGCAACCTAAAAGGCTTTTAACGTATCCTGTTTTACCTACCGATTACAACCTCACCAGAGTCCAGGCTTGCCTTCAAGGCCTGTGGCTCTTCTAGCCAAGCCAGATATTCCACAACATAATAAGCTCTTGTTGATTAGTATACGGAATGGATGTAATTATTACCAGCTGTAAAGGCAGCACTTGTAAACAAAACCAGGGAGAAGATGGCATTGTGCTCGTTTCCATTCACACAGATGAAGGTTGCCCCATAAACTGGATGGAAATTGTTATTGGGCAAATAGTTTTGCTCTGCTCTATAAACAGCATTTTATTCAAATTTACCCAAACGTTTGTGTTCTTGCGTATTGGATTTAAATTAGCTTGATGTCAACCATTTCCACACTTGATCCAAACTCTTTCCAACCCCCCCCCCAACACGATTATACGCATTATTTGGCAAAGTATGTGACATACAATGCATAAAAATATATTAACAACATCCGCTCAGTACATCTATAAAGAGTTTATTGGGTGGGATGGCTCGATAAGTTGCACTTTCCATAAACTAGCACTGGAAAGAATCTCTTTCACGAATGGCTTTATTCACACTGCCTTTGCCACAGACCTTTCCTTTCACTAGCTTGATCTCAACCAGTAAATAAATAAAATATACGATGCCCTGGAGGAAATGATATGGCAATCCAAGTTCAATTGTAACGTGAAAATTAACATAACCCTGTGGGTTACAACCTTTTGTTAACTACACACTTTCATACAACTTGTAACTAACTTCACAGAATGTTGTAGATAGAGTAGCAGTTAAAATAGTAAAGACGATTATATTAGGGAGTTCGCTATAAGATGCGGACAAAATCTGCATCCTCTACGCTATGCATGGAGATTAAGAAATTATTAAGAAAATATTTGCCATTTCGTGCAGCAAGCAGTGTGAGGGCTGGGATAGGTGTCTTCAGTAGCCAGCCAGGCCTCCTGGTCTATTTTAGTGTTCAAATTGGAGAGATTGAAAATGGCTCTTTACCCTGAAAAGCCACAGACAGGCGGCCAGAGCCATGCCAAGACTAACCACACCACAGCGGCCATTACCGAGCTAAATGGAGAGCAAGGATGGCAATATGACTGAAGCCTTGCTCTGTGGAGCTCTAAAGAACAGCAAACAGACTTGTACTCATGCATATTTGTAATACCTAAAAAGGTATCATCCGTTTTTCTTTTTTAAAGATCAATAAAAAAAAAAATGTCATTCCGGTAGGATAACAACGAAACTGCCACCACCATCTGCCACCCCAACACACACACACACACACACACACACACACACACACACACACACACACACACACACACACACACACACACACACACACACACACACACACACACACACACACACACACACACACACACACAGTAGAGTCTCATGGATGTGGTGACCCCCCATACCCACTCGCCTACCGCCCCATTCAGACCGAGGCTTTCAGGCACAGGGGCTACAGGAGGACCCCCCTGTGACGCTACAATGCAGCCTCATCAACATCTCAACACCCACGTGGAGGCGTCAGGGGAGGGGAAGAGTCTGAATGTGGTCGAGAGTACAGCTGATCAATTCATCTGCACTCAGGAGTCTTAGATACCCAATTAAAATATGACTGAGGCTTGAATGGGCTCATGTTATATTCGATCCAATCAGTTAGCCAAAGATGAGACTATCAAAACAAAGAAGCTGGCGAGATGATTGGATTATTTAACACTAACAAATGTGTGGCCACTTATCCAATCAATGTTTTCAAGAAAGCAAAGTCTTTCTCCCCTTAATAACATAACCACGACACCATCACCGTTATTGTGTTTGCAATTCTAGCGATTGTAGACTAAATGTTTCTGGACTTCCTGGAAACTTAAAGAGTCAGTGCTGAAACATTTGATCATTAGCTATGTGTCATAAGTGGAAGTTTAGAGGGGTGGTATATGTGCAGATTTAAACTCAAGGCACAGCCACCATGACCGAACACAGCACTGAACTGCTGAACACAGCACTGCCAACTGCAATGGCAGCATTCTCTCCAAAATCCTGAAGATGGGGGATGATGTGCTTCATGACTTCACTATTGTTAGACGTTAGGACCAGACAATGGGCAACACAGCATTAGAGATGTGTGCCCCAGGCCTGAAAAGACACCTGGCGGCATTGAAGGTATGAGTAACTACACAGATAACAGGCGTAACTGTCGCCTGGGGGATGAAACTCATCATTACTGAATATCATCACATGAAAATGCAAACAGACAGAAGGTAAACTTACAGCAATACTCCAGTACACTCTAGCCCCCCTTGTACCTACTATTCTTTATTTTTGGGAATGGTGTCATGCATGCATTATGAGTTCTGAAAGGCATGCCATTACTACATCAGACAAACGACTGCTGGTGTTTCCTACTGGATGACCTCGATAGCGATAAAAAATGCCTGATTTCAATAAAGTCATCTGAATCAAGTAGTGCTCTTATACTATGTTGTGAAAAGCCCTCCAAAAGTTCTCCCACAATAACACACTCCTCTAACAATAACACAATTCCCTGTTTTCATCAATGGGGAGATTTGTATACTCGAATAGGATCCCAGAACTGACCACTAACTGTTTAATTAACATCAACTATAGACGAACATCCATCTATAACGCAAACCCAGTGGATATTCATTTTTTCACAAAAGCAAAATTATTAATTCCTTAGCGTTCTCGTGAAATCCAATGACTGGAACATGCTTGAGGATGCCACTATACATGTGTGACTACCAAGCAAATACCGTGACCAGGGACAGACAGATCCTTTGATGTCTTGGAAAGTTATAAATAAAGAACTTGATGCTGTCACGAGTGAGTGTCGGAGGTCATTGCATTACCATTATTACTGTATTAAAACGCACCTATACGTTAACGCTCTTTAGAGGCTCAACGTAAGAATATGTGAAGAAATAAAGAACTAAAGTTGAACGTACCGTAGCACTTTGCCTACCGCTTGAAGCACCATTTTGCAACTTAGTCCGTTTTTGGGGTTTCTCTGCGAGTGCATTTCCGTATTATCTCCAGGAAAAGAGCAGTAATCGCCGACCATAGTTTACCACTCTGTTATTAATCGAATACCCTCGTGCTTCAGACTACAGCCATGCAACCAAACTTCAGGCTACGGTCTTCACCCTACACTGTCTCCAGTCTCCACTGACTGTACACAGCACGACTCCAGCCTTCCTCTTTCTGCCCATGAGCCAATCGCTGTGAACCGTCCTCTCTCGGAGAGGGGAAAAGTCTACGTCACAGTCTGCTCTAGTGGACGTGGTTGCGAGAGCCGTGAAGCGCAGTTACAATGCGGCAACAGGTGGTCACAGCTAGTAAATGTTTACAGCAACACCATAAAAAAAATAAATCACCATATTAAACCACGAAGTAATTCATTATTTGCTTATAGTAACGGAGCCTCTCGTCAATGTATTTGCATACACGACCATGTACAACCAAAACATTGTGTCAATATTAAATCAAACTTTCGAATCTTACGCTTACAAAGTGCGTTTGGTGGGTCGACATTCTTTAAACTTCAACTGTAGCTAAAGAGGACAGGTGGAGGCGGGCAGATGACTTGTCGGAACTTGACGTTGGTATGAAGGCGCTTCACACAAGGCGTTAATAAGAGTAGTCCTACCGTTTCAAAGATTTGCATATGTTCGGTAGTAAACGATTAGAGATCATCTTTACAAGGATGGTAGGACGGAAATAGAATTATAGACATGATGCCAAAACAACTGCATGTGTCACCCGTTTCACCTACATTTTAGGACTACACACAGACTTAGGTCATGAGAAAATAATCAGTGGAACCACGCAGCCTGTTATTCCCCCGACCCGCCTTCCCTTTAATTATTCACCTTCTCCCTCCTCAAATTCCAGTCTTGTGTTTTTACACCCATTGCCGGTTCTTAGGGTTTGAACTCTTTCCACTTGAATCACCTGTCCTTTCGCCTCCCGTCTCTTTCTGCCAGTGAGGCATCAGAGCGGATTAGAGTAAGAAACCGTGGCCCTACTTTGAAATGGGTCTCTTGTTAATAACCTCCCTACGAGTCAAGACCTCTAGGTTAAATCTGAGAAAGGAGATCGAGCTCAAAGTATCAAGGAGCACAGATTTCGGCACGGGTCTCTTTGCAGAAGCAAGCCCCTCGAATACCTAAACACCTTTCCTACGAACCCCAGCCGTGGTCCGGACACAAGCCCCCTCTGTGTGGCTCCAGCGGGGCCAGGGTGCTTGCTCAGAGACGGGGGGGGTGGGGGGGTGGTGCTGGTGGGAAGGTGCTCTGTGACCGGCTGGTGGGGGTGGAGGAGGAGGAAGGGAGCTGGGTGCTAAAGAACAGACCAGAGGCTAAATATAGAACCAGGCTAAAAGGTGAAGAATACCCAGAGAGAGGTGGAAAGTTAAGCTTCTTTAATCAATAGCCGGGAGGAAACGTTTCCTCCCCGTGGTTCAAACACCGCTAGTTAGTCAGTGCACCCCCGAGGGACAGACTCCATCACCTTAAGGCATGGCTTAAAGAGGTCAACAACACAACTTACATCTGTTTAACACAGTCGTTTGTCATGCATATTACAGTATTTCTTTAGTCACATGCTTTGGACCTTTGTTGTAGCACAACTTTTCCTCACCAATTTATTGCGCACTGAATTAGTAACTGTGAGCGACTCCATAAACAGGGCCAATGGTGGAATAGGGGTACAGGTCAAATGCAAGAGGTCATTGGCTCATCATACACCATCAGGCGGCCACTCAAGTGAAAGCAATTACGGTCATAGAAGTCCCGACAAATAACATTCCATCAATCGGGCTTCCCTCATCATTGAATCAGTCATGTCCATCACCTGAAATAGAAGAGTGTTTCTCAGGCCCACTTGGTCATGGCGAGTACCAGGCCTGGCATATGGTCCCCCCATAGGCATAATATAATATTACATTATAATTAGTTTCGTTAAAAAGTTAAAGTTGAACAATGAAATAAATGTGTTGAAAACTTGAAATGTTTGGTCAAAACACCCACAACACTTAGTCATACAGTAATACACAGCTGTGCAGGGTCAAAAAGAAAACGTGGCAGCGACAATGGTTAGTCACATTCCAGGTGTAACGTTAGAACCGGTAGAGGCAGAAGAACAACAGCGCCTAGCGTGAAGGCGACTTACAACGCCTCAGCACCGATGAAAATGATTCTTACGCAATCGTTGACGTGGATGGAAACCAACTGCCACATTCCATCGTCTGAAGGCCAGCAGGTCCTTCATCTCTCCCTCTGCTGACGTTGAAGTCCTAGGCCTGTGCTAGGCCTGGCTTCCACGAGCAGGTGACACTGTGACGACGCTGTGCCCAGACGCGTGTATTAATACACATATCCACAATGGTAGTCGCGTCCTTGCGGTGACACACATTACCCAATCATGAGACATGCAACTACAACAGTGTTGAAAGGTGCAAGATTGTAAAAACGGGTTGTAAATATAGCAACTTTAAGTGTTTACATCGGCATGGGAGCATACGGTTTAGTGGCAGCATTGAACAACGTTCATGTTGATCACTCAATGTAACCCCGGGTTACATCTCAATTGGTAAATAATGTCTTTGAAAGGGGGTCGGATTAGAATCGGTTAATATTATTGAAATCTGTTTGTGGATCTCAATAAAGAAAAAATTGAGTAATTTGATGCAGACATTAGATTGTGGAGTGTTTTGGTGGAACAGTCTGCATGCAGAATGTGACGGTATTCGAGCCATCAGTGAAGCCACCAGCCTGTGTGTGACGGACAGGCTTACACACAGAACGGTTCTAGTTTAATTTGTTTAATGTGCAGCCGACCATCCGTAAACACGATTTCCCCATAAGATAATGAAAAAAACAAAAAACGGAATGCAAAGTACATTTTCGCTGCTCACGAAACATTTTCAGACATAAAAATAAGGTACACTTCCAAAGTGCCTCAGGGCGCATGGTGAAGGGTAAGTAACTACTCCAAACCGCGTGGGACATGAACCACCAGGACAGGGAATTCCCAGTTTGAGGCTCATACTAAACCAGTACCCGGGGTGCTGAAGCCAGAGCTGCCACTGGCTGTTGACTGGCTGATGGAGACGGCTGAATGACCTGCCAAACGGGTCGGGCCTGGAAGACAGCGGACATTCCACCTCTTTGACACAAAGAACACACAGAGCCCTGCCAGCAACAGATGAGTCACAGCGACGCAGACGAGTCCCACAGGACCCGCCCCCGCTACAACAGCTTTGCAGCCAATGATGGGACGGATAGAGATGATGACGGACAGGCACACCAGCCAAACAGGCGAGCAGAAGGATATTAAAAAACGAAAATCATGCAGAGAGCTTGCTTAGCATCGGTTGGTGACCTTGTAATCTGTGTGTGAGAGTGTTGGGACAAGGTTTGAGCTGGTTGAAACAGCACGGGCGGCCTGAGGGGGGTTCAGTGGACTTTACTGAAGGTCAATGAGGCCAGGGGACAACTTCTCATCATGAACCCGATAACCTTACACACAAGAACAGCCCCAGAGCAGGAAGACATACAGGAAATGCATCATATACGCATTTTATATATATATAAGAATAAAATCATAATCCTCATAAAGTGGACTAATCAAAAGGGTTCCTAGTGCCCAAACCTTGTTAAAGCTTGGTTCTAAAGTTAGTCTAAACTAAACACTAGGCAAATTACCTATAGAGATGCACCGATCAATCGGCCGCCGATTAAAAAAGCCGGTTTTGTATCCAATCGGCCACAATCGGTGACCGGCCGGTCACTGTCGTAATTTCCGGTTTTCGGCCGATCAAACTCACCCGCATGCGCGGTGCGTAGCAGCTCAAGGCGCCCAGAGCGCGGAAAGAAAACATGTCGCATTAAAATCTGAAAGGACGCACTAAACTCACTATCCATGCGTCCCGGGGACGCATCTCATTTTCCCCATGAAAAACGATACATTGTGAACATTAAACAACTCGTGTTTAATGTACAGTAACTGGCCAAAGAAACCTTCTTGTGAGCAGGCCGGACAAGCGCTGTTTCAACCCTCTGCGCATCTACTCGACGCAGACTCGACGCGACATGCTAATTTAGCCGCTACCAAAACAACTAGCTCGTCACCGCTGATTTCATTTCAACAATTAAAAATACGAACTTCATAGTAAATAAACCCACGTTTCCACTGCTCGATGCTGTGTTCATTCGTGTCGATTATGTTGTAACGTTTAGGGGACGTGCTGTAATGAAATAAATGAAACATAATCCGGTGGTGGTGATGAAAACGACCGCCACATTGTTATGCCCAAACGGCGCCTGCGCATACATCGCGCTTCCAACGAGATCCAGTTTTTCTCGAGAAACAGGCAGAGAAGAGAGAACGCAAAAATACCACCAAAGAAAAAGATTAAACCTATTGCAGGTCAGCAAACTATTGCAGCTGCATTTTCTGTCCCCACTACCTCTGCACTCCTCCCTGACTCTGATCAGCCTAGAGAGAGTACCTCAACATTGCCTGTACCTACTTCTGCCTCCCCCTCTACTGAGCCTGATGAGCCCACTGAAGAAGAAGTGCCTCAACCTTCTACATGTTCCTCCCAAAAAAAGCGAACTTTTCTGAAGCAGTGGCTCACCACATACTACAAATGGCTGCGCTTTTCAGATGACAATTTCATGTATTGAGTTTAACACTATTAATTTAATTTAAGAAATAGACTAATAATAAAAAAGAAACACATTTCTTAAACTGGGGAGTCAGGACCCATTGAATTTCTCAGGGACCCACCCAACTCGCCACCTGTGGGTCCCGGGGACTCACTACATTGAAAACCTATCAACATCACTGCTATTATATGATTATAATTATTTCTTAGAAAATCGGTATCGGAAAAACCGGTTTTGGCAGGTCAGACCTCCTTAAAAACCGGAAATCGGTATCGGCCAAGAATTTTGCAATCGGTGCATCTCTAATTACCTACCTAGTGAATGTGTATTCATAGACCAATGTGTAGCCTAGGGGGGGGGGGGAGGAAGTTCTGCAACAGCTCCCACAAGCCATCCGGGGTCAGCTTGGATTGTTAAAATACTGCGGCTTATAGGTGCTCATCATTAAAATCAGGTTTTACTATTGCATCTCGCTTTCTCCTTAAGCATCTCTCTCCTTTTCCACGCCCCTCTAACGATTCTCCACAATTTGATCCTTTCATCTTTGTAGGTGGTGCGTGAGGGACGAGACCTCCCCTCTCCTCCTTGTACCTTTCTTCCTCTCCCCTTTAGCCTGATCCGTCCAGCCCTCTCGTCAACACTGCGCATTCCAGCAGGAGAAGGGCGACGAGCAGAGACCTGCCATCTCTCACCGCACAGTGCACGCATGAGCACAAGTACGCCAGACCAGAGCAAGACCAAACAGAGGAAGGAAAGAAAGGATAGATCTGGGTAGGGAGGCAGACAGTAGAAGAGAGAACGCTGGCGTTCTGACAATACAGGGGCCAACCGGTGGTCGGGCTTATCTCGTTTGGATGGGTGCTGGTCTAGATGAGCGCACCTAAACATGGGAATATTTTACCTATCCCCTCCTCATTTACACTTTATTTTTTACAGCAGTAACCACCACCCGAGATAATACGTTCCTGAGCTGCTGCGATTACCAAAGCTCCAGTAAGGGAGTGGTCTCATTTGTACATCTCTTAACTTTGGAGTTGGAGTCAAGGCTAAAGAAAGAGAAAGAGCTAAGCTGTGGGGAGAGAGATTAACCATGGACATGTGTTTGAAAGAGCAGAGGCCAATGACTTGTTCTGACTGGTCTAAGACTGATGAAGGAGGAAGTGGACATTGGCCAAGTGGATGACAAGAGATGAGAAATACCAGAGCTACGTCCTCAGGCAGTTTAAGCTGTGCATGGCATCTGCTCCAAGGTACACGAGGAGGACCGGGCCAGACTGGAGAGATGATAGTTAGAGCCAGGTGTTTGAGGAAAACCAATGCCATCAAAGGATTACAGAATCGGACAATCAACAAAGAATCCAACGGGTTGATATCGTAATAACAGACTAACAGCAGAGACCGTCACAGCAGAGTACACTACTAAATCATTGTTCTTTTTAGTATTCTTCTTGAAGTCATAAGGTTGAATAAAAGAAGATCTGCCCTACCTAAATACATGTTCAAGCGAATTTGAATCCTCGCTGATAGTTGCGTCTACTTTGTCAGTCATCAACATCAAGTGAATACGATGAATGCTAAAACCAAAATTGTGTGACTAATCAAATATCATGCTAAGACTATTGAATTGTTGGATTATTATATGATGACCTGAAAAGAAGAAAAGAGAATGATGTTTGATGATGTCCCAGCATGTACACTCTGTCCTAGCATTCCACAGCAGCCCTCGACAAACCATCTCAGGTTCACACACACACACAAAGCTAGGGTACAGAGTTTATGTGTTGGGAACGCACAAAAAAAGTGCAAATCATATGGGTGTCACCACACACACACACACACACACAGTTGACGGCCCAGGGACAAGGCTCAAATCTGTCTGCCTTTCCGATCCACGGGAGTGTGAGTGATAAATTGAGCTATTTTACATTAGTGTAACACTTAAACCAATGGTAACATTACCCATGCAAGGTAAATAATGGCATTGTCAGTATTGATTATGATTCTCTGTTCCTATACACTACACTTATTAAAAAAAAATCGAAAGAAAGTTGTCCGTTCCTGGCAAAGTTGAACATATGCTAAATATAATTGTTCACGTTGTGCCAGTAATCATGTTGGCAGAGGTGGCTGGTTGGACGGGGAAGACATGTGGGCGGTGGAGGAAACAAAACAGGATTCTTCTCAATGAGGACTCGTACAGCATCTATTAAACAATTAACAAGGAAATATCATTTATTTGTTTAGCCAAGGTAATGAGAGCTAGTATCCTTGGCGCACACACACACACACACACACACACACACACACACACACACACACACACACACACACACACACACACACACACACACACACACACACACACACACACACACACACACACACACCTTGGTGAAGAAGATCATTTTCTGTTTTACTGCCACCTATAGGCAAGTAAAGACACTATACTGTCCTTCTTGAGCACATGTCCTAAGCCTGTTGGTACAGAGGATGATCGTTTTTCCTTTTAAGCAACAGAACTGAACTGCCACTGAAAAGTGTGCTATAGGCGCTTTAAATGTAATGTTTGCACGTCATGGCAAATGCTAGGCTGAAGTTGCTATTACTTAAACTTATAAAGCTGCATCACCATCACCATCTACACAGTACCCACGCCCCATCCATGGAAAAGCACAGTCCCTTACACTTCATAGCAAAATCAACTTTCCATTCCACTTCTCTAAACATTTTTAATAAGGGCGTAGGTGCTCAGATTTCTGTGTGTGTGTGTGTGTGTGTGTGTGTGTGTGTGTGTGTGTGTGTGTGTGTGTCCCAATACCCGACTCTCAGTCATAATAACTTGCTGACACTATAGAGCAAGTGCCCCTTTTGAAGCCTTCCACCAACATAATGACTTACTTTCCACTACAGTTTCAATTAAACGGCAGCATTGCAGAGAAACATGAAAGAGCCACACTAGTGGTACAAATAGAAAGAGAACGAGAGACCGAAGAGAGAGGGACAGATCCTTTCAGCTTCGAGAGGTACGCGTACAGGGAGCAGAGTCAAACGCTTCCTTGGAATTGAAAGTACAATCTGTTTGCAGAGATGGTTCTTTTTTTTTATTTTGGGGAATGAGGGATAGTTTGAAGCGAGCAAATATTGGACGTAGCCAATAAAGATAAGGGAGATATTCAACACAGTGTTTACAGTGTTGGCCACACTGAGACGTGTGTGTGCTGCAGAAGGAGAGAGAGAGCAAGAGAGAGGGAAAGAAAAAACAAGAAAGTGAGAGAGCGAGGGCTAGGGATGTGGTCGGCCCAAGGCTCTGTTTGAACAGGAGCACAAGGGGGAGACTGTGAGGGGGTGAGAGAGGGGGAGGCTGCAGGCGAGAGGGAGCACGTCATGGAAAGGAGGGAGAGCTGGATGGAGGAGGGATGGTGAGGGGAAGGATCGGGAGAGGGTCCATGTTTGCACAGGATGTGCGTGCATTCAAGTGCCTGTGCGTGTGGTGTGGGTATGTTGGCCCGAAGCAGGAGTAGTACACACACACACACACACACACACACACACACACACACACACACACACACACACACACACACACACACACACACACACACACACACACACACACACACACACACACACACACACACACACACACACACACACACACACAAAAGTAAACTGACCGGACGCTTAACTACTGATAAAACTAACACATTGATAGTGAGCAAAAAGGAAGCTTGATAAATCTACTTGACTGATAAAGCTGAAGATGGAAGACATGCCTTTTTCTTAAGCGAACAGTAAGCTAACCTCACAGAGAATGACACTGTGCTGATGAGCTGGCTCTACATACAGAGCACTGAGCAGCATAACTGCCGACTCCTCTTGTGTTATTTTGCATTTAAGGGTGAAATACTCAAGTTCTGTTCTCAACTGCTCTTTAAATGGTATTTGACTGGAAGTTACTTATCGCCATTAACATTATAATAATAATAATGATAATTTGAATTTGTCATGATGATTGTAATAGTGAAGAAAATAGCTTGGAGGTGATTTGTGCAGAGTATGAACTTTAGCATTGTAATGTGTAGGGTTTTGCGTTGTTTTTCGTATTGGCCTTTATCGAAGCAAATCAGTTGCTTTCGAAGAGCGTCCTAATAACATGTTCAAAGACATGCAGGCAGTGAACTTGACTGGAGTTCAGGGTTCCAGGGATGTGCATTCCAGAACCGACCCAGGTCATTGACCCCGAAAGGAGAATGTTAAGACACAGATGTCTGCCTAACAGGTATGAGAATGCACATATATGGCATAAGGTGGTTCTCAGAAAGACGCGATAAAGGAATGTTCTTTGGACATGGAGAATTGGCCGATTGCAGCAGGGTTCGAGAGAGAGGTGTCAGGGTGCGCTGATTAAAGCTGACAAAGCCTTGGAAGCATCATCAGAAATACTGATCATTCGCACACACTGTACTCAGCTGTTGTTACTGTTCTTACACACGTTATCAAACCTGTGCTGCGAGACTGGCTTCTCCTGATCCTAGGGACCAAGAGAGTCAGATAAGGAGAAATTAAAGATCAAAAGAAGGGATATCTCCTTATCCCTGTTTCTTGGCTCATTCCTCTGGTTCCCATCAGGGCATGTCTTTCATACACTGACCTCGTGCCCAAATTCACATTAAACCCAACTCAACATAATAAATTGTAATAACCATGAATAAATAAACTGACCATGCTGTAGTTTGTCCTGTATAATTTCTTTTCGGTTTTATTCGTTTCAAAGTACTATAGGTAACCAATGAATGCGTCACACCTTAGCTTTGAGAGAGCCTCGTGTCCCTATGATAAACGTTGGTGCCCCCTAGTGGTGAATCGGTGGTATAAATAATACTATGCGTAAATGCACAATATTGTACTTGGTAAACATACAATTTATCTTGAATAATCTCTTCCCCAGTAGTTCAGCAGGACATATTCATTAAATGAAATTGTCAAGTGTTTCCTGTAACCTATACTGTCTTGTACCTCAATATAATACAAATATTTATAGCAATAATATCCACAGTTTCACTGTGAATACCTTAAGAACAATTAAATCCTAATAATGCATTGCATTTATATAGTGCTTCCTCGCTACCCAAAGACGGCTAGAAATGAGGAGCTGATTAACAGGGAAAAAAACATTGGAACCACTGGAAGCATTCCATTAACCCAAGAGGTTTTAGCCAAGGTGCGGTAATTGTAAGTCAAACATCTTTTGTTTTCCCCTTGCAAAAAAAACAAAATAAATAAGAGGATGATTCTCACAATAGCCACAAGTATTCAGTGCCTGGATCATTTCAACGAGAACATTCTGTGAAAGAGAAAACAGAGCGTCCTCTTCGTTCAGTGTTCCTGCTGGAGTCTGTCGGGGGTGCCTTTGGTTTGGATTAGCAAACCAACTGGCTCCTGCCGCTTTGCTTATCTCAACAGCCTCACGGTCAAACCCGGGGAGCAAGGGCGCAGAGTTTCTGCCTACGCACTGCTTCTGAGCTCAGCACTGAGACGAGCCAATAGTGCTGCCGTTATACATTCTGTCCGAGGAGCCGTTTAGAAAGAGCACATAGACCCGAAAACAACAGAATCAATAGAATCGCTAGGGCATATCATTTTTATTTTTTTAATGGAAGCTTAAAGTGATAAACAAAAATAAACAATGGAGTGCTAATATCTACCGTGTGTGTGTGTGTGTGTGTGTGTGTGTGTGTGTGTGTGTGTGTGTGTGTGTGTGTGTGTGTGTGTGTGTGTGTGTGTGTGTGTGTGTGTGTGTGTGTGTGTGTGTGTGTGTGTGTGTGTGTGTGTGTCGGTGCATGCATGTATGTTTGTGCGATCCTGCAGTATAGATGTAGCGACAACCTTCCCCGTTTTGGTTGAGTCCCACAGAGAGAGGTCTGCATGTGATTTGTGTTTTGGCTACACAAGGGGACAAGGGAGGGGGCAGGAGATGAAGAAAAAACATGTTATGGATTCCTGTCGAAAACCACATGTTTTTTCCTCCTTGAAAGGGCATTGTTTCTGAGCTAAGATTTCAGGGAACGGGCTGCTTGCAAGTATCCGATAGTCATCAAACCACACACACACACACACACACACACACACACACACACACACACACACACACACACACACACACACACACACACACACACACACACACACACACACACACACACACACACACACACAGGAAATGGAAGGAGGCAGAACAATGCACGTAGAGGACAGAGCGATACAGGGGTGGGCAGGAGGAGGACAGGGCGATAGAGGAACCTCAGACAGGATCACATCCAGCTGTGTGTCCTTTCACCACCTCCCCTGCCTTAACGTATCCCAGACCCACCTCAACTGAGGCAAGAATCTGAAAGCACAACACGAACAACACGGTTCATTATTCAACAATATACATATAATGCAATGCAATCATTTTCATTCTCTAGTTGGAATCAAGGTTCTGCTTGAATAGGTTGAACGTTAGCTTCTTTAAGCATTTTTGATGATTAAAAGAATTGCATGCATAAGCGCTTAAACGCCGGATGCAGGTACGCATATGTCTCCTTCCCTAGAGGTTGAGATCGGCAGCACTAGAGATCGCGATGGGCGGTCCAACATGCATACAACTAGCGTTGGGGGGTGAGGCAGCAGTCAGACAGTAATGAGGAGTTTGTTAGTAGAGGATGATTGGCTCTCATGGGAGGATTCTCCCCTGCCAAGCAATCAAACACTGCAGCCAATGACAACGCTGCAGAAGTTTACCTCAGATGCAATACATCACATTTGTGAAAGAGGGTTTGAGGAGGACTTTTGTGACACATTACCACACATAAAGCAGGTTTGTTTTGAAAGTGAGTCACTTAATAGCCAGTAATGCAAGGAACGGATGTTGACTTTCTTTAGATTTATAGCTGAAACATTTTCCTTGGTTGTTCCTTTGTGGTACTATGTCAGGTGACTTGTCATTAAAATGAACATTAAGGGCACAGCTAAACAAAACCCACTGTGGCAGTTATGATGAGTGATGCACTGTATAGAGGAAGAAAGAAACAAAGAAAGAATGAAACAAGGAAACTGGAACTACTTAGTGCCAGCCTGCCACCCTCTCCATCCCCGTTAAGATTGTACCAGACAAACTCAACCGCACCCCCACTCACTTCTGGCTGGGATAAACAGGAAGTGTGGCGCCCAGGGACTTCCTGTATACCCTGAAATGGGGCCTCTTGTTCCCAGAGACGATGAAGAAAAGCCCCAAGCTACTGCAAGGATCGCTCCTGCTACACCAAGTTCATGACCAAACCCTGACCCGTCCATGTAGTCACCTTCCTAAAAGGCATGAGTCGAAACGTACTCACACTGACACCAATCAATAGGTCTGTGTTTAGTCCCCATAACACTGAGACCATCCAAAAGGTCGGCAGTTAAACCCCATCATTATGACACCTCTCTACGGTCGTTTTGGCCATTAGGATAAAACTAATCCCCTTAAGACTTCATGGGCCTAGGTGGTATAGAACCCTCTTAACCACCTGTCGGTTTGTTTATGGTCCTACTGAGAAGGGTTAAGGCACACCTTAAAAGCGCCTCAAATGTAGAGACAAACACATGTCGCTCTACTCTGCGTAGACACTGGTAGGACTATTCACCCTTCGTATTCTTTGCACAACTCAACCCCTGCCATATGGGAAGGAACATAATTAAAATCAAACAAACCTTGAGTTATATTACAGAGATTTGCGAGTAGCGCCATATGTCTATAAGAGTTGCACTGTCATGCATATTCATTTAGCTTTTTTCAACAGCCGTCTGGCAAGAACACTACCATCTTGAAGCAAGAGATGTTCGTAACGGAAAGGAGACCTACGCAGATGACGAGACAGGAGCACCATTATATACGTGGGTACATGAGTATGCACCCGTCTAATTTATTGCTGACTCTTCGGAATCTATAAGGTGGAGGTGAGATTACTGCAAGGGCAGCTCTTCTTCAAGCTACTGAGCAGGCAACACACACACACACACACACACACACACACACACACACACACACACACACACACACACACACACACACACACACAAACCCTTAGACCAAACACCAGCAGACATCTTCTGTGATGAAAAATGTATCTTTAGATTTATACTTTCCAGCAGTAGTGCTGGAAGATTTTAAATACTTAAGATTGTATATCTGTATGAGACCTATGTGGGTGGGATCTATTTAGAAATGATTTACTTGTAGAAAGTCATTTCGACCTGAGTCCATCTGGAGCCACTGTGTGTACACTTCAGCTTATACTTCAGTGAAGCCTCAGATTATCTACACCAGGAAGTCTGGACCGGTCTTCATGCCTCATTTGTCAGGGTGGGGCAGCAGACAGCTACAACAACTGGAAAGGGGAATTGTGACGATCAAATCGATTATTTCAGTTCTATTTTCCTTTTCTAAAAAGGGAGGGTGTGTTTATTTTTTAAATAAACCGCCTAGCTGTTATGCACGAGGTCTGACTGCAGTTCTCAGATCAAAATTTGGAGCTGGTCTCGTCAGGAGGTTCTCAGTTGTGTAGGTTTATATACCGTTGTGTGTTTTACTTGTGTCTTTTTTTTTTAATCCTTTCTACCCTTTTGATAGACTCAGTGGGTCCTTGTGGATACATGGTCATGGTCACATGTTGGAACCTGTTAGACCAATTGTAGTGTCTTGTTTCCAGGCAGGTTTTCTGTTAGCCCCCATAGGATCCCCTGTGATTGAGTTTAATTTTTAAAAACAATATAATGTCCTGGGTCTATGCCTCTTGGTCAAACACACCAACAGCCGATACATTTACATCTTTAGAAAGACTGAAAACAAACAAAGAACGTTCAATATTGACACCACACACAAGCTCTGCATGCAAATAGATTGCATTTACCCGTACCACGTCTTACCCATAGGTCACGCGTTACTAGATCCTCCTTGTTCCTTTCAGCCCCCATTATCCTGGCTTGTTTAAGTGACACACAGCCACATACGACTTGGTGGTAGCACATAGAAAAGGCAAAGCTGGGGTTTTTTGGGTGGAAAGTTGTGTCCTTATTGTACTGAAAGAAACGGCTGCACCTGGCCCTTGGCCAGGCTGGCCCAAAATAGCATAATGAGAAACACATGGCCTTCACTATTAAAACACTAAAACACAGAAACTGATTCACTAGAATCTACCAGAAACACACACACACACGTCACACGCACACACACTTGGACGCAGATTGAACATTATCTGGTACGTCCATTTACATCAGAAAGGTTAATCAAGATGCTTGCCCTCTGTTCCAACCAACACCTACACTCAACTAAAGAATGTTGTTGCAAGCCAGCAATCAACAGCAGCTAATGCACACTGGCCAGTTGTTGGCGTTTGATGGGGGAGTTGCAAGCACACCTAAGGTGCATGGGTTTCCTTTTGGCCAATTGGCATATTTCCCTTTAATTGTATATTGTACACAATGTACTTTGGAGTAGCTAGAGTTCACTGTGTTTCTGGCTTGGAAGGGCAAGTCAAAACAATAAACTACTTTACTTCAATAAACAGCCCTCTGACTGAATATACTCCATAGAGGGCCAGTAATGAACAACACTACTAAACCTCAAGAGCCACTTAAGGCTCTCATAAGTGGAGGTCGATGATGACTGGTTCAGATGGGTGTGTCTCTCAAACACACATCAATCAACCAAATACCATCACTGCCAAGCAAGCTGATTGGTCGAAAGGGACACATTGGAAGAGGAAGTGCTAAAAATAGAACTGACAAACCATTTCTCTGTTAACGAGCCCATAAGGCCTCAGTGATTTGGCCAATGTCAGCTTCCCTGAGGATAATTACAAGAAAAACAGTAGTGACGCATGTCCTCCCATTCATACGGCCGCTGTTCCACAACCAATAAGCTACGGGCACACATATGGGGTTCAGCAGGTACGTCACTCCACCCCAAACAAGGGGATAGATTGTTCCGTAAAAGGGGAACATTGAATTTTGAAACAGGGTACCCGAAGTGCATCGAGTTAGGGCTGCCTAATCTAATCCAGATGTGTGTGGGTGTGTGTGTGTGTGCGTGAGTTAGGGTTATATATAGGATTTATGGAGCTGCTGCTGAAGGAGACCCATGCTGGTTAACCTCAGGCCCACATGTGAGGCCGGACCAGGCAGAGCCCTACTAGCGTGGGGACTGCCAGGCTGGTTAGCCTAACCCTAACCCATCCGCCCTCTTTCCCACCAGGACAACAGCCCTCTATGCAACGCTAGAATGGCTTTCCGATAATACCGTTATTTTTCTTTGGCCACCTTGAACTGATTAAAAAGTAACAAAATAATTGTTTGAAAGGTTATCCACTCAAGGCCAACGACAACAGAAAGAGGAGAGAGCAAAGTCCGAGGGTCACCCTCTCACATAAACAGTCCCGCTAACCTCAGGACAGAACACAGTGTCCAAACAAACAGCCCTGCCCCGCCAGGCAGGCTGACCAAGTGTACTCTGGGGGAGAGGGGGGGGGCAGATGAGTCTGTGTGATGATGTTTCTGCCCCTCGCCCACCTCAAGGTCAGTCAGTTCATTCAGTGTCTCCTCTAGATCAATGCCCACTTCCTTGACAACAGGCCGTCGGAGAGTCTCTCTCCCACTCTCACTGTCTCGCTCCCTGCGTCCCTCTTTCGTCCTCGCTGTCTCGGCTGTTAAACTCTTAAAAGATGGAGCTTCTATCTCGTCAAACAAGGGTGTACCGATTACCGATTACCGAACCCGCCAAAGTTGCAATGTCCTAAAAGTCATCCTCTTAACCGCAGCGCAATTTAATAAGCAATGGTTGACTTTGTGGGAGGGGGGTTGTTACACAGCAGGATTAAACCAAATATTGACAGGAACCGCTACTGTAGAGGCAAGGGTCCCCAGAGGTTAGAACACATGACTAACAAGCCAACAGTGTCAACATAAAAACGAGAACGACAAACATTAACACACACACACAGTGTGTGTGTGTGTGTGTGTGTGTGTGTGTGTGTGTGTGTGTGTGTGTGTGTGTGTGTGTGTGTGTGTGTGTGTGTGTGTGTGTGTGTGTGTGTGTGTGTGTGTGTGTGTGTGTGTGTGTGTGTGTGTGTGTGTGTGTGTGTGCCTATACCTATAGAAGAAGCAGTCGCAGCACACTAAGACCCCCATCCAGCCCACCGTAGGTCCAGCTAGACCGAGGAGAGGGTCTCAACGTAGGCCGGTCTCCCTCCTCTCCCTCGCTCTGCTCCTCAGTCTCTCTCCGTGCAGCAGCCTGACTGGCCTACAGGGGTAGGGGTCCAGCGGCCGGCATAGCACCTCACGAGGTCGCCCCCCCCGGCAGGCAGGGGCCCAGAGCTCGGCGGCGTCTTCGGGACTTTAGCGCAGGTCAGCGTGACATCACTGCGGCACGTGGCCAGCGATGCAGCCCCGGCGTGCGCACGCAGTATCCCGCCGCTACAGAGCCTGCAAGATCGGCCGCTCAACAAACCGGGAGAGCCTCGCTCCGACGATCCCGCTGCCTTCCAAATACTGCACTGCCCACCTCGCCGCTACATTCTCACACTCACTCCCTCGCTCTCTCTTCCCCCCCCCTCTCCCTTCCTCTCTCGCCCCGCTAGGAAGGCGGGAAGATTAACTTGGCAAACAAGGTCCCATAAACAAACTGCTGACTGTATGGCAGCACGGTCTCGACTGCAGAGGAGCGGGAGCGAGACAGACACGGAGACCGAGGGAGGGAGAGACAGGAAGCATTCCCGGATGGATAGAATCTCTGCAATCTGTATACATCCCAACCGACGACCTGGCGTCCCCCCTCTCCAGCCCCCAGAGCAACAAATCAAAACACACGCCCAGAGCGTCTGCTCTTATCTCTGCCCGAGCCACTCCAGACCCACGGACTGCTCAAAATGGGGATTTTAAGGTTTGTTTTTAAACTGACTGCAAATAGTTAACTGGAACAGTAAACATTGGGGGACCACTGGACACGTGACGACCTGTGTGCTGCAGCGACCGCACACGCACAACTGCATTGACTGTTCATTCACAGAGAGGAGGTATAGGTGTGGGAGGGGCATAGGCTTAGACACACCTCTAGGACGCGAGCCAATCACTGCAGAGCGTTACAGGACATTGCTGTAGCAAAGCGAGCCGGTCATCATTTGAAGGGCATGCTCATACCCTCTCTCTCCCTGTCATACGCACACACCCCACCCCCCCCCCGGTGAACATTTCCACCAGACTGCCAGGGGAAATGAAGAACCTAAGCATACAGTGCCTGCAGTGTGAGTGTGTGTGTGTGTGTGTGTGTGTGTGTGTGTGTGTGTGTGTGTGTATAAAAACTGAATTTGCAGAAATAGAAAGACGCCTTACAAAAAAACTAAATGTCAGCTTGTCTCCTCCGTTTCCCTCCCCATAGCATAAACACAGTTCACCTTAACAAACTACCCCAGGGCAAACAACTGCAACGGCCAACAGAGAGGTTAAACACTCGCCGCAAGAATGGTGCAGGGAAGCTTCCGTCCTCATGATCAGGTACAACAACACACACACGGATAGCAAGTAGTAACCAGAGACGCTTCTGGGGCCAGCCCAGTATACATCCCTGTGGTTGAGGACATCGGTCTATATGTCTCTCTCTCTCTCTCTCTCTCTCTCCCCCCCCCCCTGCGTCCTGGAGGAGGAGGAGGAGGAGGAGGAGGAGGAGGAGGAGGAGGAGGAGGAGGAGGAGGAGGAGGAGGAGGAGGAGGAGGAGGAGAGACTGTGCTGAAGCAGCAGCTTCAGTGTGGTGCATGACGTCACCCCTTTCATCAGCAGCCGACTCACTGAATGAGGCTGGCGGAGGGGGCGCTCTCATTCAGGAGAGGGACCTCTGCTCTCACCATCAAACTACATGATCAGCATTATTCTCACCATTATTGCAACCTGACACATTGCGTTATGCAGGGATGGGCATTCATGCCGTACATTGTGTACAAAATGTCAGGTAAGCAGTGCACACATATTACATGCACAAGAAAGTGGATTGTTCCTTTGGGTGTTGCATATGATCCCCATTCCCCGCCCAACTGTGTAAGAGGTGCGCGTGTGTCTGAAATCCATGTGCCATGATAAACACACACACACACACGCACGCGCACGTGTGTGTCTGAAATCCATGTGCCATGATAAACACACACACACACACGCACGCGCACGTGTGTGTCTGAAATCCATGTGCCATGATAAACACACACACACACACGCACGCGCACGTGTGTGTCTGAAATCCATGTGCCATGATAAACACACACACACGCACGTGTGTGTCTGAAATCCATGTGCCATGATAACACACACGCGTGCGTGCGTAATCCATGTGCCATGATAACAAGCCCCACTGGGGAAGGAGAGGTAGAGAGATGACGAAGGAAAACAGCCATTATACATTGAAAATCTAAAACCCTTCCTTCAATCACCCTGCATCAAAAGCCCAAACTCACTACGAGTCCAGCACATCCAACAGCGGGTGTGCTCCGTTTTTAGAAGAAGCATAAATAAGTATTTTTTTATGAAAACCTCACTCCTAGAGATAACAGACAGACAGAGAGAGACACAGACCGAGACAGAGAGTGAACTTGGGTGGGGGGGGAGGGGGGGGGGGTAAAGAGACACAACTCGTGACAGGGTTTATAAACCCACACATGAATAGAGCCTGTTGCAATCATGTCAACAGGCACACTGCCATGCAACACAACGCTACATCAACCATGAGGCGATGCGAGACACACACACACACACACACACACAGACACACACACACACACACACACACACACACAGAGGAAAAAGTTGCTAGGTGATGGCCATGGGGAGGGGTATTTCTAGGAGGCATCCTGGGAGGGGGGTGTAATGTCATCATGACTTTCTTGCTCTCAACGGAAGGAAAACAAAGGAGAGAGACCCGAGCTAGAAAGACTGGTTTCTCCCGATTTGCACTAAACCAACTTCCCGTAGTCCCCCCCCATTACAAGAGCATTGGCAATGTTAATGATAGGCGAAACAGCTTAATCGGTATCCATGTAAAAAGATCTGCACGTTACACAAATCACGCGGATTCATCCATTGTCTAAGCCTCAGAATGGAACACTTCCAACACACACACACACACACACACACACGCTTTCAGCTCTACTCCTCCCGCTCTCCCCCCGATATGGAAAAGATAAAGTTATTGGCGTGCCTGTAAAAAATATCCATCTTACCTATTTAACGTATAGGAGCCATTCCTTTTAAACCTCATCTTGGACGCCAGGAATCGGATAAAGAAATCCAGAATTGACAGTATTCTGATTGTCTTTACGCCTCGAAAACTACCGTTTTTCCGAACGGCCGCAGACCAGAAACAAACGTGGACGTGGGAGTCGAATTGCAGACCACAGATTCGTTGCTGCTTTCTTTCTGTAGCTTCTTCCCAGACCTCCGCCCCTCTCCAGCTCCCCCGGTTTCCGCGGGGCAGGGTTTTGAAGTGAGGGGGACAAGTTCTGAGTTGTGCTTTTGATGCCGAACAAACGTTTCGACTGAAACAAAAAGACACGTTTGTCCATTCAGCGACAGCCGCCTCTACTTCCCGCGTGTTTCCAGAGAGACTCGATTATGGCTAACACCTTCTTTGTGTCTAATACCCATTGACGCAAAACACACTGAGACATACCGGGGGGAAAAACCATTTAGTATTTGTTAAGCGACAGAAAATTTAAATGAATCCTACATCAGTATATTTCACCGTTTTTTTTTAACTGTCGTTCATTTTAGAAAGGAATGGACGAAAAATACATCGCAATCTACAAAACAATCAAGACTCACGTGAGCCCGGTCTTATCCCATTAACAGCGAGGCGAGGGAAAACAGGCTCTCGTGTTTCACGCCGGTGTTCTACGTACAGCGGCTATATATTTATCTCCATATGCTCAACGGAAAGCACTAAACAGTCTCAGCAGCTCCGACACTTGTCAACGGCCGAAGGGTGAGAGAGATTTGAAGCTAAGAATAGGACCGAGGATCCATTAATGCAATTTAAATCCTGTTTAGCGTTTCCAAGCCATGCCAGGTAGTGCTCTGGTGTTTCTGCAGGCTTCGGACAGCAGCCCTTCAGACTGTTTTCTGATGGAATGCACTGATGGCATGATTAGCGAACATTTAGACTTCCATCATGTTACTAATGGCTTTGCGTCCACAAGTTCCCCCTCCACCAGGAAGACAAAGGAATGTAAAAAATGAAAAAGAAAGAAGCTTGCGATTGTGAGAAATTATTATAAGAGCACCAAACCAAATTCCTTTAGTGTAATTGTGGACCTGTATGATATGGGAGTGCACTTTACCCCTCCGCATCTAATGCTGAGACTAATTGAAATTATTTAGGGGTATAGGATATATCATTCACTTAAAGGGGTACCTCTAAATGTGATTATTTTGCCCCTGGGGTAGACAATGATCTATGTGCTCGTGGTGTGTGTAGGCGTCAGGTTATGGATCTGTCGTTGGCTGTGTAGTTCTGGTCACGGTGAAACAAAGAGAAGCCTGGCTCACTGCAGCCTTATGGTCAAATCAGTGCACGCGTCGCAGTGCTGCATGTCGCATGGCTGGGGCTCCAACACACACACACACACACACACACACACACACACACACACACACACACACACACACACACACACACACACACACACACACAGTGTCCACAGCCCACTGGCTCCAAGGCAGCTCATCAGCATTAGTAGCCCATAGCCCAGGAAGTGCTGATCAATCAGCTTGATCGAATGCTGCAGTCACTCCCACACTGCGGTTACGTAACACTTTTCAGTCAGGAGAAGAGGGGAGGAAAGGGGGAGACGGGGAGGGGAGGAGGACAGAGAGGAGAAGGAATGAGGTGGAGACGGCGAGGGAGGACCGTGGCTGTGAAGGGGGAACATGGAATTCAAATGAGGGGCCAGAGAGGAGGAGGAGGGTGAGTGGATTGATACTGGGGAGTGTTGGGTAGGAGGCAAGGAGAATATGGAAGGATAAAGAAGAGGACTGCACCATTTTCCCCCCACAGATGCTCTCCGCAGGCCTGCCGTCTGCCTTGCTCCATCTCGGGTGCGAGTTGAATAACGCGAGTGTGTGCGCAGTGCACGCAGGCAATCCCCCGGCCCAGAGCAGCCAATACATGCATCATCTGATGCATAAAAAGTAATTTACTTTTTCATCCATCACAAGGCTCCGCTCCTCCCCAGTGGTGTGTGTGTGTGTGTGTGTGGGGGGGGGGGGTCATATTACCACCCTTCATCACTGCCCTCATCATCCCAGCAACATGCCACATGGCCGTGGTCCAAGTTAGCCGGGAAAGACAACGGTAGCAAGAAAGTAAAAAAAACAACTGGATGAATAAATAAAACACTAATGCATTGCTATGACAACAGTTGTGGAAATCCCACGCAAAACAAATGAATACTGTGCTGTGAGTTATTCCTCGTCTCCCTCCCCCTGGTGACACCCCTTGGGCTGTGGGCCTGATTGAGGGAGAGAGAGAGGGAGAAGAGCCTCCAGAGGAACAGGCAGCCTTGGCTGCTGTGCATTGAGGA
The DNA here is from genome assembly GCF_026213295.1 of Gadus chalcogrammus. Classification (NCBI taxonomy): domain Eukaryota; kingdom Metazoa; phylum Chordata; class Actinopteri; order Gadiformes; family Gadidae; genus Gadus; species Gadus chalcogrammus. Next base: position 2,076,207 of record NC_079420.1, read on the forward strand.
CTGGCCCCCTGGCCCCCTCCTCTGCATAGGGTTTCCAGGAATACACTGCACAGAGCCATGCTTGGCCCGCAACCCATTAGCAACCAGAACACACACACACACACACACACACACACACACACACACACACACACACACACACACACACACACACACACACACACACACACACACACACACACACACACACACACACACACACCCGTGTCAAGGGAAGCGGTACATCAGTGGTTGTTTGGGAGAAGGAACTTGTGGCTCTAGGATATAATGCTTTGTTATGAGCCAGCCATGTTTGACGGCGGAGAGGTGATTCGGAGAGAGAACACGCGCACACGCGCACACACACACACACACACACAGCTGAAGTAGTTTATGAGATCTGATGAGTGTCTGGGTGTGTGAAAGAGTCTACTGTAAGCCAGAAGGACGCAAGGAGTCTGTTTGTCTGTGACTTACACTCTGGTCCATACGGAGACAATAGCACCATAACTAGTCTTTAACTGCTGCCTCTCAGGCCAGTATATCTTACTGTCTGGATTTTTAGTCCGTTCATAATATTCTTATGCTTTCTGCCTTTCTGCCTGTCTATCTTTGTCGCTGTCCCTCAGCCTCCCTGAATGTAGGTAATCTCGCCTGGGTTGAAAAGTTGATCCTGCAAGGAAAGAGAAGCCTGCTGGATGATAACCAAAGCCTGGCTTCGATATTACGCTCCACCCTGGCTTCACATTACTGACCGCTTCACGGAACCGGTGACGGAATCAGCTGCAGATGCACTGCAGACAGATCCATGGCAAAGTGTTCCTGAGCTCTGGATCTGCACTGATACATCTACACATCCCACTGCCCTGAAGAAAGGGAGTAGAGAGGAAATGAGATGGAACTAAACCTATCGGAGGGATCGGATCGCCAGCCATCCCGTTAGGACAAACATCAGGAGGGAAGGGCCCAGTTAGCCTGATGGGCCTGAGTGGATATTAGGCTTTAACAGTCGATGTTGAGAAAGCAGAGTATTGAGCTGTAGGCCGAGGTGCCTGTTTGCTCCAAACGGGGAAGGGTATGTTGTGTACTTCTAGGGTGCGGTGGCGCCACCTGCTGTCGGACAAACAAACTGCATTGTTCTCAGGATCACCACTAGGGGGCGATACGGCGTGGTTTGTGAAGCATTTGAAAACAAGGGCGAACAAAGTGTGATTGGTTACCAAAGTAGCAAGGTGTGGCAGTTACGCACCTACGGACTGGGCTTTCAAAGGAAAAGAGGCAAGCATAGAGCATGACGATTAAATACTCACTAAGTAAGAAAGGAGGGAAACCTACACAAGGAGTAAGAGATGGACGATGAAGGTTTGATTAACACCCTAAACCTTCGGAATCTTAACCAGTACACCTGAAACTCGGCGGGACTGGTAACAGTGGACTGGTTGCAGACTGGTCTGCATCCAGTGGTGATGTGGTCAGGTGATGAATGGACTGGTTTGATCCCATTTTGATGGGAGGGCCTGCCAGCCTCAGTAACACAATACAGAGATCTGATTTCATGCAAAAATTTTGAGTAAGCTTTTCTCGTGCTTATGCCACTCCCTCCATCTGTGCCCTTTTCATTTATTCTATTTAAAAAACAACCTTAAAATTGACACCCTCTCTTTTCTCTAAAGGCACCATCAAGCGCAAGCATACACAGAATGACATATGGTCAAATAACTACTCAACAAGAATAGAGGTCAGACTGAAATGTAAGTGACCCCCGTGTAAGGTTAATAAGCTCGGGCAGGTGTTAGAAACAAGGTGCAGGAGGACTTCATGGCCCTCACTGGAAGTGTGAGCAAAACGACTTCACAGCACGTACTGAAACTTTGTGCTGAAGGACTACCAGCCACGTGATGCAACATCTTTCAAAGTTAAACAGGAGGTGAGAGCGATAAAAAAGTAGGAAGGATGTGCTTTGATTGTTCAAGATCGCAATACCGGAAAAGTACAAGGACTGACTAAGTACTGTTGCTTGGTTATTCACACCCACGCAGATATCACAGGTGTCGGGTTTAGAGGAAGACATCTTACATTTGAATGTCGGCCTAAAAAAAGGCGTCTTTTTTAGTGGTTTTATTTTTAGGCATGTTTTGTTAAATACGATAAACCGTGCATTCATGCGGTGTACTCTTCAGACTGCTGCCGCAGCCGGGCGTGATTCAAAAGACGGCTTTGGCAGGCTGGTTGAACCGGAATGGTGGAGGACATCCTCTACGAGGAAGGGTGGGGAGGCCGGTGTTCTGACTGAACGAGTTTATCCAATAGAGGTAGGAAGCCTGTGGGATGGGAAGGAGGACACACAGAGTAGTACAAAAAACATCCCACTAAAATGTAACCTCTGAATTAAACAATAGACGGATGTCCTGGGTGACAGGGCGGCTGGTTCTAAATGTGTTAGTTGTGGTGTGTCTGACTAACGCACACAAACACACACAAACACACACACACCACCACAAAAACTTGTAAATGCTGTGGCAAAACATTCAAGGATTTCAGCCGCTGAGAAGCCATGCTATGCCTGGAGGATGGTGCCCGATTAAACACAGTAAATATGATAGATATGAATGTGTAATTTATAGAATACATGAGTATTATAGAACTATGGACAACAGGGGTTTGCATGAAGAACAGATCTTTGTCATTGAAAATTGTCCGCTTAAAAGTTAGTTGGTTGAACTGTCATGCCTGCCATTTCAGACTTGCTGACCCAATCCCAAAAAATCAATTATATTATAATAAATTATGTTGAAGAGGAAGTTGGGGTTAATGAACCTCATGCAAATAAAAAGAAAAGAAAAGCTATAAAACGGGACCCTAATGTGAGAAGCGGGGCAGAAAAAGAAAGAGAAGCACATTTTCACGTCAAGCCTTAACTTGTGAGAGCAGGAAATGAAGAGGCATGGCGTGGCCTCTGGAAGCCTCGGTGAGGAGGAGAGCTTCATTAAAATATGCCAGTGGGACATGAAGAGTGAGGTCACGCTACGGTGGCCTCCAGCAGCCCTGCTAAGAATAACCAACGCTCGTCTACGTCAGCCCCACCGCGCACGTGATGGCTGTGTGTCTGTGCGCGTGTGCTTTATATCGATATGTTGAACCTAGGGATGCAAATTATCGAGTAATTCATTAATCGATAGTTGTTTCATCTTATCGATCGATGATCGATTAATTGATAAGCGGCAATTCTTCTGAGAAGCTGAATTTCCTTCTGAATGTGACACATTTAGGTGGTAATTCAACGAAGTCGTTTAGTTGTTGTACTTTAAAATACATTTACATTTAGGGCATTTAGCAGACGCTTTTATCCAAAGCGACTTACAAGTACATTTGTCAAAAATACTTCCACAAATTGTGCATTTGGCGTCTTTGTCGTCATTAACCAACTTAAAGTGGCTCCATACTGCACTCCGTTTTGCCCTCTTCATCGTGTCACTTGCTGTGTTCGAAATCGTTCCCTATTCCCTATATAGTGTACATGATATAGTGCATTATATAGGGAATAAGGAACGAGAATTCGGACACTACGCTGAACATTTCTAAACGTCATTTGCGTCAGTAAATGCGCCGGGTATTTGTGTGACGCAGACAGATGCGCCCACATCAAGTAAACAAACCGGGCACTCACGACGAAAGCTGGAGGTTGTATTGATGTTGAATGTTACATTTCCTTGTTTAATTAATTTTGAATGTTAAATATTCTATGTTAAATCCCAAATAAATTGTTGACATTTCTAAACGAATGCCGGAGACTCCATCATTAAATGTATTATTTTTCGCGGTTATTCGGCTTCTTCTCCCCTGGAAAAATACAACCGCATTGCATTGTGGTATACGGCAGTAACATGTAGGGAACATCGTATGTACCCTATTTTAAGTCCACTATATAGTGCCCTATATAGTGGACCACTGAGAATTCGAACACCCTAGAAAATGGCGTGCACCCTATTTAGTGCACTACATCCATGATAGGGAACGATTTCGAACACGGCTAGTAGTGTCCCGCTTTTCGTTTGTCTTGTTCTGCTTCGCTTGTGTTCCCGCGTGTGCGTCAAGTACGTCTGGCGTCAAGCGCGCCCTCTGGTGGACGGTTGGGGAATTACGGGTTAAAAATGCGATTAATTGCAAGTAATTTATTTTAATCGAGTAATCTCTTATCGACAATTAATCGATAATCGATTAATTGTTTGCATCCCTAGTTGAACCATTCACTATTACCAAGTGGAAATGAGAACAGCAGAGCGTTGAGGGCTATCACTGTTAGTGGCAGCATATAACTCATGTTTTGAGTCCCATCCTATATATATATACTAGAGCAGCGATGGTCAGAGAGCACGCTATAACAAGATGTGATGTGTTTGCATGTGGGGAAGGAGCGAACGGGACCTCTCTCTCTCTCTCTCTCTCTCTCTCTCTCTCTCTCTCTCTCTCTCTCTCTCTCTCTCTCTCTCTCTCTCTCTCTCTCTCTCTCTCTCTCTCTCTCTCTCTCTCTCTCTCTCTCTCTCTCTCTCTCTCTCTCTCTCTCTCTCTCTCTCTCTCTCTCTCTCTCTCTCTCTCTCTCACACACATATCAAAATACCCCTGACCTACTGTTCTTCAATCGGGAGAAACGGATGTTGGGAGTGTCTCAAACACACACACACACACAATCTTGGGGCAGCTAACGGATGTCCACCATCGAAGGGGAGTTTGCTCACATATAGCCTGTGCACAGTCACACATAGATTTTCTATTTCCATCACCCAAATCCTGCCTTTGAAGGGTCAAGAGGCTACAGTAACCTAAATACAAGCATCCTGTCATCTCCGGCGACTTCCTACATAGGATTGATCTAGAAAATAATAAACTAGAACCGCTCAGATCCCAAACACAATAATCAGAGTCGTCTTTTAAGGTGTTTATTATTATTATGCGTGTTGGTTGGGGTGCCTTGTATTTAGAAACAAAATACGTGGGAAAATGTCATGCCGTCGTAACCGGAGAAAGTGATGAGTGTATAACAGACGGAGGAGAGCAGAAGCAGGCGAGCTCGGCCGGGGAGAGAGAGAGACGAGAGGCGAACAGAGATGAGGAGTTAAAGAGGAGCTCCCTGACCGGCCTTGTTTCAGCCCTCTCTGATTGGAACCCCACTCTGACAGCCAGGCTGACGTCCCCCAGCCGTCCCCCAGCGGGGACAGTGGGGACCCGTTAGTCGCTCCTGCTGTAGTCGCGTCTGGTTGGCTGAACGGAGCGACATTGATGTCACTATTGTAAGGTGATGTCCCTTTGAGCCAATCGTAGCCCACCATGTTGGCTCCTAACCTTCATCTGTTTTGGTGTCCCTTCATGTCATGAATCTCCGAGCAGAATAGAATTAGCGATGCGTCACTTCCTCTAATGGTCTATGTGGTACTGTCGTGTGTCGCGTGTGAGCGGAACTGTTTTGTACGTTAAGAATTGAATCTAAACTAAAAGGGTTTTTCAGATAGAGGCAGACGAGAGAAAAGGTGTAAAGCAGAGTGTACCCCATTGGGAACGTGTGATGGCATGGGGCATACTATAATCCCTTTAATGCCATTTTTCGGTCCCTAACAATGAGGGTTTTGTAGGTTGAACATAACAGTCCCGGGCCTTGATACACTTGTCATCTCAATGACATTTATGTAACCGGACACCAAGGATCAGAACACAGACCTGGCATGGAGACTAGACACCTGAATGTGTACTCTGTAGCCAGATATGGGCCAGGATGACTCGTTCCAGCTAAAGATTATACATCCTGGTGCAATGGATTGGTTTCAAGAGCGAAGTGTACCATTATGTTTGGTTCAATTTGTTGCCAGTAACATCAGGTCGTGCGATGTTGGGTAAGTATAGCGTAGGTAAGCAGGGTTCCCTTAGTTTCATGATCGACATTTATACATTTATACAACGTTGTGCCGCTCTAATATCAAATGATAAGAGTGAACTGACGGTTGTGCAGGAGGAGGACAGGAGGTTAATGTTAAATGTCTGGATGAGGTACGGGCGTGAACTAAGGTTAAAACAACGTCCCTAAAGAGGAACGGGAGGAGATACAGACGGCAAAAACAGAGAAAGCAAGAAAGGGAAGCGACTCGCGAGTGTGAGAACTGGATGTGAAAGAGAAGCCCCGTTAAACGGTGAGCACCGTCAGGACAGGGCAGGGGTCATCATCACTAGAGGCTAAGTCATCCCATTTCTCTCCGTCCGCTATCTCAGCTAGCCTGTTAGCCTCATTTAACCGAGCTACAGCCTCAGATAAATCAGCCTCACACTCCCCCCTCCTGTAATCTGCAGCGGGCCGCATCGCGAGGCGAGCCCTGGGTGATAAACGGCCGCCCGGCCGATCGGAAGGGGCTCTCAGAGATGGGCTTTAACACCGGGACGGTATGGTCCCGGCTTCTGCTCTCTTTAGACGCCACGGTCTAGCTACTGAGAGCCCCACCCCGATCCACTCCATCTCCATCATAAACACCCTCTCTGCCACCAACAGCACCTCCACCACAACACAGCAATCATCCACCAATACCACTACTACAAAAATAAGGCCATCCCAAAGTAATCATGAAAAATTTGTATTTCCTCAAATATGAAGAAATGTGTTTTAATTTCGGCCCTGGGCTGGTTTCTACATAAATTGGTGGTACTACGAGAACAGCCCGATTCGGCCTGACCAAACTCCATCTGCCGCTGCCTCTCTTCCTCCTCTAGACCAAACAGGAAGTGTGTCATACTGCAGACTGGTTGGAGGAGACGCATGAACAATATGGGGGCGGGGTTGCAGAGTGCCAGGGCCTAATTATGCAGGCCCAGCTCAGTTTCTGTCCAGTCTTACAGCAAGTCTAATCTGACCCCGTTTCCTGCCTCTGTATATCCTGCTGTATCTGTTCTGTAAACGTGGACACATGCCTTCCTCCGTCCTGTCTGGACACTTCATGTACAACACCACGAAATCCTTTAAGATACAACACTGCATTAGGTAGTTCTTACTCCCACAGTTCCGCTCCTGTCGATTCCTGGCGCTTCTATCGACCATCAGCAATGACACAGGCACTGAATCAAGTCTGTTTAGCAAGGCACTGCAAGACATCCCACTGATCTTGCAAACATATTACACGCCTATTAGGGATCGCACAAGTTAGTACAGGAAGAACCTGCCCACTGGGGTAGACGAGATAAAGGACAGAGGATCAGAACAAAGCAGAGGAAGGGAGTGGATAGAAGTTAGAAATCAGGTTTTGCTCTATTCAGACTGCCTCAGGTGCTGGACACAGTGTGTGTGTGTGTGTGTGTGTGTGTGTGTGTGTGTGTGTGTGTGTGTGTGTGTGTGTGTGTGTGTGTGTGTGTGTGTGTGTGTGTGTGTGTGTGTGTGTGTGTGTGTGTGTGTGTGTGTGTGTGTGTGTGTGTGTGTGTGTGTGTGTGTGTGTGTGTGTGTGTGTGTGGCCTAGCCTTGCCTGATCGTGCAATGCTTCGCTCTGTAATCCAATTACAGCTCAGCCCAGTCTCCAGCCAAGGGCTCTGGCCAAGGGCACAGCTTAGCTAGCTGTGCTAGCAGTAACGCTATCTGTGCTAATTCTAGCCATTCACCACATCTCTGCATAGTATCCTCAGGCACCGATTGGTCTTTATATGGTGCGAAAAGTAGGTTAAAAAATGAATAACCAAAAGATGCCATCTCTTTAATGAACCGCGTTGGAACAGAAGTTTCACAGTTGTAATCGGACAAAATTAAAACAAGTAAATGAATTAGAGGTGAAAAAACATTGCTAGGAAGATGTTAAAGGAATGGTCACCATACGTTTCAATCTGTATGGGACATAAAACAATGATTAGAACATAACAAAAACTGGTACAAGGCTCTTCTGGGGATGGTGGTATCCTGATATGGTGCCCTGATATGTGGCCAATGTGAATAGACCTAATCAATTAGGCCTGTTCCAAATACAATGTTTTTCCTTATTCTGGCCTCCTTGCAGTCCCAAATTCTCAATTAAAACTCAAGCATGTAGTTGGACTACATGCTTCTCGGTAGCTGGTGTAATGCGACTTAAAACGATTGGTTTCACTGATACATGTAGTAGTTTAGCTCATGACCTCAAACTTAACGTTCAGCTAGCCAGCAGGTCAACACATGTTGAAGATACAACACTGATTCTGATTGGCTGGTGCCTCACATCATCCTGAAACCAGGGGCGCAAAGGCATGTTGACTCAACCTTGACTTAACTAGACAGAACTTGTTACTTTACAGTGGGAGATTTACCACATCCGTTAACTCAAAACAGGCAAACTGCTTGATTCAGATACACAGTAGTGCATGGGTTGACATTCAAGTTTGTTTTTCTTTTTACCGTATATACCCAGTCCGCAGCTGTTGTGTAGCGGGGTCTTCATGCATACACATGTCATCATGAGCCGCAAAATCAGTCACCTCTCTGTCACCTCTACATGTTCCTCTGGTCCACAACACGCAATCTCCTGCTCGCACGATGCTCCCCCCCTGAACATCCACCCACTGTCTGTGCTTCTCCTTCTGCAGAACACACCGTTCCAGAGGATGCTGGTCCATGGGGCTTAGACACACCTGTACCCCTGCGATTTGTGCCATCGTTGGCTGGAGCCTTGGGATGTATGTGTGTGGGCACACATGTATGCGTGCGTGTGGCGGATCCGATTCATTGACCGTGGGGCTACTGCAGGGTGCTTGTGTGGGGGAGCGAAGCCTAAACGGGGGTTTAGGCCGTTGCAATGATTTTAGCCGAGCTAGCATGAGTCTAACCCCCCCCCCATTGGAATATGATAGGCTTTGACAGCACAGCGGCTGGGCTACAGTGTGGAGCTGCTACTGAGCTTCTCAAACTGACCGGGTGGAATCGCACAGTGCGTGTTGAATCACTGCTCCTGATTTACACACATTTGAATAAAGCAATGAGCGAGAGGGAGAGGGAGAGGGAGAGGGAGAGAGCGAGAGCGAGAGCGAGAGCGAGAGCGAGAGAGATAATGTTAAGTCAGTCATATGACTTCTCTGGCCGTCTGGCAGTCCTTCTCTCGCTCTCCCACTCCCCGTCTCTGTGGGCAGTGCCAGATCTGGCCCTTACAAAAGAGTAAACACATTCCCAGCATGGGACCGCTCGTTGTCTGCCAAGCAAAACACGCAGAACACCGAAACATGCAAGGAAACGACTGACACAGATAAAGCAGCCAGATAAAAAGGATCAAAATAGAAGTACTTGTTAAATTTAGATAACTTGCACCACTGTGAAATGTTTTTTTCTGAAGCAGCCCTTTATCTGCTGTCTGCTGCTTTGAGTCGGACTGTCAGAACATAGACCCCAGGGCCAAGACAATCTTGGAACATGCTTCCAGTCTGAAAACCTGTGGACCTGCATTCAGTTGCACCCGTCAGTATACTTGCACGTCACCCCACATGGGGTACGATTGCACACTGACGCCAGCTTCCTGGCTGCGGTACTAAATTATATATTTCATTCTGCAAAACTCCACCTGAGTGTTTCTTCTAAAGAGCAGAGAGCTCGGGGCTGACCTCAGAAACAGACCTCACCAACACAGTGTCTGGTGACCAAGGATCGGGGTTGACTAGAACATTCCTCCTTGCTTTGCTGTCGGAGGGAGGATGGGAGAAAACCTCCAAGATGACGACAGACACAAACATCCATGCGTCTGTTGCTACCAGGGCACGGCCAGGGCGTGTAGACGAGAGGCTGGCAGAGCCTCAGCAGGCGATACGTAGTCAACACAGAGTCACGCTGGCCTGTGTGATACCAGGGCATCACGCTGGGTTCTTTGTTACGTGACAGGGTCTGCTGCTGCCAGATAATACACCAAAGCCGGGCTCCTCTCGAAATAAAGTCCCAGCCCGAAAGAGAAGCGACGCTGTTCTGCAGCCGAGCCAGCCATCTAAGGAGGGAACATCTTTGTAGTTGTTCCGCCTTGCTTTCTCAACATTTGTTTTGGTTTCCGTCTGCTCTGCCTTTGACAACACTGTCAGTATGATGCCGGCTTCATGGAGGGAAATAGCACCGCTTGGATAGATGCACTCGCTATCCCTTACTCTGACGCAGCAGATTTGTCCCTTTATAAACCCAATTGCCCTTATCGCAGAGCTGAGCTGTACTGGGAAACGCAATTTTTCGAGGATTCATTGCACAGCTCTACTTCTACCTACGACTGGGCGACTTTGGGATGGATGTTAGATAACCCCCTGCTGTTTACCGTTGGCCCAAAGGGGAGGCAAGCTGGACTCTGCCCTCTGCCCAGCCGAGCCACACAGCCCAGACATCAGCCAAGCACACAGATGCCCCTCCTAAACTGTTTGGAGTGAGCAAGATAGAGCGGCTGAGACAGACAAAGAGACAAAGATTTATGTTTGGTTAATTTATGTAAAGAAGATTAAGATTAACATTAGTGATAGATAGGTAGGTCCATGGCAAACTGGTCCTTTCAGCAGCAAAGGGAAAACTAGGCTCATCATGACTAGCCAGCTAACCTAAAAATGTGCAATATAGTTTCATTACCAAGTTGCATTTTGCAATAATGTTCCACCAAATTGCAGCTATATTAGCCCTAAACTGCTTTTATTAAACCTATAACCATTAACAATCTTCAACACCATCTGATAGGTTTTAATGTTTCTGCAGCCATTCTGTATCCAACACGGTCCACAGAGACTCTAACCAGATACACATACACATCAGCATCTCTGCTGGATAAAACCTATTATAAACCGGTACATCAAGTCTGATCAGTTGGAGCATCTTGCATTTGTGGAGTACATGGATTCCATCCTCCTCTCACAAAATAGGTTCATGTTGTCCAAACAAACTGGGACCTCTAGCTTGAGGAACTGCAGCCTAGTAAACCCCTTCGCCTGGCCTTCGTTTGGCCTGTAGTTGTAAATAACAAAAGTAATGGCAAACATAACATATTTATGTTTTTCTTATAGTTTGATTTGTTAACAAGGCCTTCTCGTTAACAACCTTCATGTAAACTCTTGCTTCAGAGTCAGACTAATGCCAATAACCCAGAAACCAGGGGCCAGCCAAACACAAATAATAAAGTCAAGCTAGATGTGGGAGATACTGCATTCTAGAACTTGCACTTCTTGGAGCCATCGGCTGCAACAGAGAGGAGGAGCCAGAGAGGTTCACCTGAGCTGACATCGCGTGTGCATGTTTGTGTGCAGTGCCGTGGCAGAGATGTAAATACGGTTGAATCAGGACGTGGCTGTTTAGAGACTCCCCGCCCCACCATATCTTTCGGAAATACATATTGAGTCATAGACCACGAACAGAGGCACAAACAGAAGCACACTGAACTCAGCCTTATTCATGGCTGTTCGAGTGGCTGAGGTCACAAAATATAAAATGAATTTACATAAACAATATGGTAGAGCTCTCAAAAATCCACATGCATCCAATTCAGGCACTGGACAAATTGTGTGACCATTTACCGTGTCTCATCATCTTCAGTAAAGAAACCATTTATCTAGTCACAGGCATGAATGAGATTTGAAGCTAGTGTGGAGCAGAGAGCAAGCTACTGGTGCTGGCATTATAAAAATATACTGCAAGTGTGTTGGGGAGACCGTAACTCCTCTCCATAACCAATCATCGTGTGCTTGAGGTCCTTTCTCCAGCTGTTGAAGTCAAAGAGGACGGGGCACCCGGCAGCCTGAACACCATCCATCCTCATGGCCATCGCGGCTGGGTTCATCAGGCTTAGCCCCCAGTGGAGCCGGGAAGCCTGAAGCTCCCTGCACTTAGTTGTCCCTCCTTCCGTTCGTTTGGCTCCCTCTCTCGCCCTCCCCCTTGCTCTCCTCCACTCTCTTCTCTTCTGCATTGCTGATCCATCGCTCAAAAGTGCAAGGATTAAACATCTGTCAAGCCAGCCCGTTTCTATCCAGCAGGAAAAGACAGATTGAGGCACCACGCATCACATTGTCCTAACTATGCCCCCCCCCCCCCCCCTGCCCCCCCCCTCTCAACTGTGATGTAACATCCTGTCTGACTCTGGACAGATGAGGTCAGATGGATGCATCATGCTGGTCGAAGGAAAAAATAAAGACCACTAAACGGACATCCTCCATCTTCCTCAGAACAGACACAGACACAGACACTATGCAAAGTATTCAACATCATGACTTCCAGGCAGCACTACCTTGAAGTGAACTGAAACAAGTTTCATGTGACTGGCCTTCATCTCTCTTCCCCATCAGAATGAAAGACACGGCCCATTCATTGCTTTAGTTGGGCTCACCAGTCTCTCATTAAACCTCATTTCTCTCTTTTTCATCCCTTCTCCTTCTTTCTGGTAATCTCCCCAATCCAATATTATCCCCACACATACACCAAAATTACGCAAACCAGCTGACTTTGCATACACACACACGCCGTTTGTTCAATCATATCTATCTTAGTCATGGGCCGAGCAGGTCAAGCTGATATTTTGGTCACTAAACCTAGGAATAGTTACCCTTTGCATTCCAACGTCATGAATATGCCGTACACATCAATTACTAACAGATGTATTACTTAAATACAGTATTAGTTTATTATAATGTAATGATAACTGTATTTTTTTCAAATGCCATGAGACGCAGTAGTATTGGGACACAGAATTGTTAATCTCAAGCTTATCTATAGTTTGGTACTTTCCTTGTATGTACAGTATGTAAATTCGATCTTACAGCATATGCCTAAAAATAACCTCTGACACCTTTCTTCAAGAGCGAGAACCTATTCGCAGTACTCGTGACATTTGCTAACCCCCATGGAGTGAGTCAGACTGGTAAACTGGCAAGAAAGACACACATTGGTAGGACTGTCTGGCACTGACATTTCTCTTTGACCTCAGTGTGTCTCCAAATGAGATGGTAGTCAGATATGATTGTGTGCTTGGAGACTTCCTTTGAATGCATGACTGTGTGTCTGTAGGGCTGTGTATCTGTGCGTTTATATTTAAGACATAGAAATACAGAGACGTTAGACCGCAGCATTTGATGCACGCCACATTCAATTGCTTTCAGTTCCTCTATCCATGAAGTGTGACACTGAGCAAAACAGTTTAGATTGGCAAGCAACAACTGTTGGGTAAAAAAGAAAAAAGCAAGCAACAAAGAAAGAGGAATGTCACAAGAAAAATGCAGATTGAATAATAATAATCAGCATACTAATAATAATTAGGGAACAAGTTAGGGCTGCTGCTGCCACACATTTCAGCCTGAGCCTTATAGTAGCTGTCTGGTAATCATGCCCCTAGCCAAAATATCAGCTGTGCATGTGCAACCCCCTCCCCCCCACCCCCCATCAAAAGACCTACACCCTGCTTCTGTCAGACAGCAAGATAAACAGTCAGTCAAGTGAAGGGCCTGTCAACAACACACCTTACAGGAAGACCAACAGAAAACGTGAAACGGAAGAGTGCACTGTTAATATGTATAAGATGCAAATAAAACCAGTGTTGTGTTTACTAAAGAATAACTACTGATGTTTGGAAGGGGATAACAAGTAGGCCTTCATGGGTTCTCTTGCTGTGACCATTTGTTTGTGTCAAGTGCATTTGGTTTATCAGTCTTTATCTGGTAGCAGATAAAATGTACTAGCAAATAGAAAAACACTCAATAACAAGGGAATTGATGGCAGCAAGTTTCAATGACTTTGAGTTTCATGTAAATCAACTTGCATCATATAGCATTTAATCAAAAACAAATGTAGGAATTGATATTGCAAGTGAACCTCCTCTCAAGTTTTGCAATCCACAAACATTTGCCTTTTAAATAAGACACCTAATACTATATGCTTCTTGGGTTCTCTGTTAGTGACTTCTATGACGTTGGATATAACTTGACTATTTTCAATTATACCCCTGTGTCATGAGCTCCTTAGGGGTCTTGGTTGTCTGCATAGGGCTTGTGTAACAAGCAGGATTAGCATGACTGCTATGGCCGGAGTGCACGCAGTGAAATCGACAAGCAAAGGTGCGTCTCGTAAAAAGGAAACAAGCAATGGATAGCGCCGTTAGCATGATTGACTGGTGGCTAACGTTAGCTGTCTGCTGCATAAATCATTACTACAAGCTTCACATTATTGGTCAGCTAAATAACCTTGGCATATATATTTTCCGACTTATATCTCTTATAACCTTAAATGACATTATTGGCAGGCTGGTAGGACGCCAAATAGATGCCCAAGATATCAGCTGGTGGTGGTCGGTTAATATCAGGTTGCGTTTACCAGAGTAAAACGAGACCGCTGCCAGTTATGCTAGCTCAGTTCAGTGAGGCTAGGCTAAAGCTAGGCAACAGGCTACCCATCACACATACTTTGACACATTTATTTTGCAACATACGACAACACAGCACATTTCGCCTGCGTTCAATTGCTTTTATAGACGGTGTCAAAACAGACGTTTCGCAACCTGCACCAAACCGACTGCGCGGCTGAGCTGTCAGGAGAGCTGTCGTAAGCTAGCTAGCCGAGATAGCTGTACTCACCCCATTAACCAATCCATGGTGGTGATAGCAAGCCTAGTGCAACGTTTCTTGGCAGGGGATTAAATCTTCAAGAGCTGGACCCCTACTTTATCCAGCCACTGCCCAGGCACTAGTCCTGGCTGGACCCAGATCCTGTCGCTACCGGCCCGGTCTCTCCCGCCGCTTGCCAGGAGTCGGCGGTCAAATCAAATGTGGAAACTTGTTGTGATGTCCTTGTTTTGATTCCAGTCCAGCGTTGGGGTAGTAGGGTGGCAGCCACACAGTCTGTTGTTAATGTTTGTGCCTTTCGCCTGAGAAGAGCATCGGACGACTTGGCAAATGGAATATGTGCTCAGGAGTAAAGCGCAAGTCAACGGTCTTGGTAACGGTCCACTTTCTGGTCAGCGTGGTACCCGTGTGTGTGAGTGTGAGCGTGTGTGTGTGTGTGTGTGTGTGTGAGAGAGTGTGTGTGTATGTATGTATGTGTGTGTGTGTGTGATGTGCGGTGTCTCTCCGTCGGTGTGTCGGGTGTCCTGCCTCGTCCCACAGTAGCGACGAATGAGTTGAGCCCTGGGATGCGGCTGAACAAGCCCCGGTACCCTCTGTCATGTATCCTTGTATGGCTACTAGCGTGTTAGCTGCTAAGCCACCACAGCTACTGCTTTCTGAACAAGTCTAGAATGAAGTCCGGAAGTAAACACACGCACGCACGCCCGCACGCACGCACACGCGCGCACGCACTCACACACACGCACGCACGCACACACTACCAGACTCTATCACGCTCGTAAAACACACGACGCGCAGAAATGGGTGAATATTGATAAAATGGATACAGTCAACTTAGACCTTTTTTAAAGTGATGACGAAAACATACTATTACCGATCTACCATTTCGAGAAATGATTGCTAACAGAAACAGGCCTAATGTCATGTTTATCTGCAAATGAACATTGCTTTTGAATGCAGACGCACCTAGATTTGGAAAGATTGCTGCACATGCTGCTTATTTGCGGCTATTGTTTTAATTCAGAAAGATCTGTGTCGGCTTACTGTCAGCAAAATTGGACTTTGTGCTTGGAGTGTGCGTAGTTGCGTCGGTTACTGACTCGCTCATGTTTTCTTCCACACCCAATAAACTGGAGCTGGAAACGATGAATGGCCAGTAGGTGCATGTTAGTCAACTGAGATGATCTTTTATGAGGATGTTTTTCCTGAACCAGTAAAGTTCCAACTGTCTGTAGGCTACCTTTATCATTTCCTCGAGAATACAATTTAAAATATGCGACTTAGTATTTTCCGTGTGCGTCAAACGCGTCGGTTAATACTTGTGAATGGATTTGGAAACGTGAATCATCGGAGAGCAGAAATTGGAATAACCTTGGCCTGACCCCTATACCAACCTCTAAAACCCACATTTAGCTTATACCGATAGATATGTGTGTACCAATAAAATACAAAAGACAGAGACAGACAACTCCAGTTTGCTATGAAGTGATTAATATAGCCTTCTGGGCTATTGACAAATAGCCGTTGAGCTTCCTTTATCTGCTATCTATTCTCCTCTTCTTCCACCATATCCGCCTCTATTCTTTTTATGCTATCTATCCACCCCATACTCTGGTCCCTCGCGGTTCTATAAATA